>NC_084612.1:2383649-2418649 GCF_033978795.1 Nerophis ophidion
CGGGATTCAGTCGGTGACCAGAAATTGTACCCATCCCTAATGTTAATGTAATTGCTATTATTAACATCCATATTTTTATCAATCCGCCCACCTTTGTTTACATTAAAAAGCTCTAGCTTAACAGTTAGCGATGTATATATATATGGCGGGGCAGGACACGCTTTGGCCCTGCTCAAGATGGCGGCCAGGAGGCGGAACGAAGAGGCGGGCCGTGCCGGGAGCGATTCAGCAGCAATCAGGATCAGGTGCGTGGCTCACACACCGGCTCACAGGCTGCCTATCTCCTCTCAGTGTATAAAAGGGGAGAAGGAGGAAAGATCAGGTTGGAGAGGAGTTGGAGTGTCCGCAGCACAGCAGGAGCAACGATCAGAGAGCGAGCCACCGACGACACGGCAGCGGAGGAGAAGCTGAAAGAGCGACCGACCGACGCTGCCAACAGCCTTTATTGAAAAATAGTCAATCCTGTGCGAAGCGATGTCCTACCTGAATGGTCCATGCAACCCACACGATATATATATATATATTATTATTATTATTGTGGCAGAGGGGTTAGTGCGTCTGCCTCACAATACGAAGGTCCTGCAGTCCTGGGTTCAAATCCAGGCTGGGGATCTTTCTGTGTGGAGTTTGCATGTTCTCCCCGTGAATGCGTGGGTTCCCTCCGGGTACTCCGGCTTCCTCCCACTTCCAAAGACATGCACCTGGGGATAGGTTGATTGGCAACACTAAATGGTCCCTAGTGTGTGAATGTGAGTGTGAATGTTGTCTGTCTATCTGTGTTGGCCCTGCGATGAGGTGGCAACTTGTCCAGGGTGTACCCCGCCTTCCGCCCGATTGTAGCTGAGATAGGCGCCAGCACCCCCCGCGACCCCGAAAGGGAATACGCGGTAGAAAATGGATGGATGGATTATTATTATTATTAAAAGCCTTGTGGTTAGAGTGTCCACCCTGACAACGGTAGGTCATCAGTTCAAACCCCGGCCAAGTCATACCGAAGACTACAAAAATGGGACACTTTACCTCCCTGCTCGGCACTCAGCATCAAGGGTTGGAATTGGGGGTCAGTCAATCAATCAATCAATGTTTACTTATATAGCCCTAAATCACGAGTGTCTCAAAGGGCTGCACAAGCCACAACGACATCCTCGGCTCAGATCCCAAATCAGGGCAAGGTAAAACTCAACCCAATGGGACAATGAGAAACCTTGGAGGGGACGGCAGTGGATCCAGCATAATATTGTGAGAGTCTAGTCCATTGTGGATCTAACGTAATTTGGTCAAATCACCAAAAATGGTTCCCGAGCGCGGCCACCGCTGCTGCTCACTGCTCCCCTCACCTCCCGGAGGGGGTTGGAACAAGGGGATGGGTCAAAATGCAGAGGGTAATTTCACCACGCCTAGTGTGTGCGTGACTATCAGTGGTACTTTATTTGTCTTCCAGTCCTCCAGTGAAAATAAAACTTGTATATCATGGAAACGAGGGTTAGCTGACATATACATTGCGTTGAAGAAACCTTAGTTTTTTGGTCGTTGTTCAATTTGCATGACACAGTGGATATTAAATATGACGATTGTGGGGAAGCGGAGCCAACGGTCCGACAGAGCAGCAGGGAACGCCTGAGCCCGGCCCAAGATGGCGGCAAGGAGGCGGAGATGGCGAGCGAGCGGCGAGGCGGGGCGTGCCGGGAGCGACGCCACAAGCGAGATCAGGTGCTTGGATCGCGCACCTGGATACAATTAATGAATCCTCTCGCACTGGTTAAAAGGGTGACTGCCGTGAACGTCGGGGAGAGAGGCGGAGAGACTGGAAGAAGCAGGAGTGCAGCTGACGCAGAGCGAGAGAGGAGGAGAGCCGAAGACAGACGACAAGCAAGCGGAAAAGAGGAGCGGAAAAGCGACCTGGACTGAGGGGTTTATTGAAAATTAAACAAAGTCAAACTGCTCGAAGTCATGTCCTTCCTTGGTGGTCCTGGGAACCCGCAAGACGACGGCTTGAGACCGTCACAACGATATTATTAAAAGCTCTACCGTTATTTTTATCGTTTATATTGTAAGAGTGCTTGTTTGGTTCCCTTTGTGGCACTCATGCACCGCCCAGTGTTGGCCATTAAAAACACAGAAAAAAAACAACATTTAAGATGAATTTATTCACTCCTTAAGTTGGGACATTTTAGGCAAAAAAACAACAAAAAGCAGCTGAATTGTGAACAAGTCCATTTCTTGATGTTTGCTTAAACGTCTTTAAAATTGGAATATTTTGTTGCGACTGTCCATTTGTTGTCACATGACCACTGACAGCCAATCCCAGTAGAGTTAGTCCTTCCTTCATATGTTGGTGGTGGAGTGCGTGCTGGAAGGGTGGTCCGTGCGGCAGCGCGCCTCCGAGCCTCTGGGGGGCGCCCGGCTCCCCAAGCGCCAGGTGAACACCCGCCCGCAGGCCTGGCGGAATTTCTCCGACAGGAAGGCGTAGAGGACGGGGTTGACGCAGGAGTGGGCGTAGGACAGGCAGTGGGACACGATGCGAAAGGCGAAGGAGGCGTCCGTCAGCGGGAAGGTGCCAAACTCCGCCCACATGGTGATCACGTGATGGGGGATCCAGCAGATGGCGAAGGCGGCGATGACCAGGAGCACCGTCTGTGTCGTCTGCGGGGATCAAACACACCCACGTCGGACTTTGCGCCTTTTTCATTCACCGCGTCTCAGGGTCAAGGGTCAGGAGGGGGCGTGGCCTTAGCAACAAACCGAGTCATGTGACGTGCAGTCGTCTTTGTGAGGACTATTCTTAGTCCGCTGTCTAAATATTTAGCGCTGACCCTCTGCTGTAAACTGATCTGGGACCTGCTCAGGCTCTTCGTCTGCTCTCTGTCAAGACATTCATCTTTTTGCCTCCTGACAAAGTTCAAGTTGTTCCACCTCGGAAGTGTTTGACTTTGGAGGTCACACCAGCTGAGATCCTTTCAAGCAGGGAATTGTCTTGGGGGCCACATTTTCTGAGAGTTAAGCCCGGGGGGCCAACTTCTCCCTTTTACTATTTTAAAAAAAAATTGTTTTTATATTCCTCTTTATATACATATATATATATATATATATATATATGTATATATCCTCTACAGAAGACATTTGATATTGGTCTATTTATTTAAGTTAGCACATTTTGCTGTTTTGAAGGACACTCTGCAAAAAAGTTAGTCAAATATCATTTATGACAGCATTTAATCAATCTTCTGCAAAAATTTTAATTTGTGTGTTTGTCACAAAAGCTTTTATAAAATACAGTGTAAAAAATCATTGCGAAAATTCAGTGTGAAAATGTTTATGTAAAAATCTTATGTGCAGAAAGATTCTGTTAAAAAAAAAAGAATCAAGGTAAAAAAATCAGTGGATAAAAATCAATATAAAAAGATTCAGTGTAAAAATTCAGTGTGAAATTTCAGGGTAAAATGATTCAGTGCAGGAAAAATTCAGTTTAAAAACAAAAATTCAAGGTAAGAAATCAGTGCAAAAAAATTCAGTGTAAAAATATTCGGCCTGAAAATTCAGTGTGAAAATATTCAGTGCAGAACAATTCCGTGTAAAAAATTTTTAGAGTGACAAATTAATGTAAAAAGATTCAGTGGAGAAACTCAGTGTAAAAAAAAAAAATACAGTGTAAAAAGTATTTGGGAAAATTCAGTGTAAAAAATGTTATGTAAAAATACGATTTGCAGAAAGATTCAGTTAAAAAAAATCAAGGTAAGAAATAAGTGTATGAAAGTCAGTATAAAAAGATTCAGTGTCAAAAAAAATTCAAGGTTATGACGTTTTTTTTTGTTGCGCCCTAAAAATGTTGATAATGTAAGTAATGTACTAAGTTTTACTGTAAGTATTGTACTTGTTGCGCACCAGCTGTTTGATTGTAACGTGCAACTTAGTCGTGGAACGTGTTGCAAAGTGTTTAGTTTGGAACGCGGTTAGAACGTGTTTTTTGTTGCGCCCTAAAAAGTGTTAATACTTTAAGTATTGTATTTATTGCGCACCAGCTGTTGAATTGCATCGGTCAACTTAGTCGTAAAACATTTTGCAAAAATGTTTCTTGTGAACTCGGTTATGACGTGTTTATTGTTGCGCCCTAAAAAGTGTTAATACTGTACGTATTGTATTTATTGCGCACCAGCTGTTTGATTGTAATGTGCAAGACAGTCGTACAACACGTTGCAACATTTTAAGTGTTGAACGCGGTTAAGACGTGATTTTTGTTGCCCCCTAAAAAGTGTTAACACTGTAAGTATTGTACTTATTGCGCACCAGCTGTTTGATTGTAGCGTGCAACTTAGTCGAAGAACGTGTTACAAATATTTTTGTTTTGAACTTGGTTATGACATGTTTTCTTGTTGCGCTCTAAAAAGTGTTAGCACTGTAAGTATTGTACTCATTGCGCACCAACTGTTTGATTGGTACGTGCAACTTAGTCGTAGAATGTGTTGCAAATATTTTTGTTTTGAACTCGATTACGACATGTTTTTTGTTGCGCCCTAATAAGTATTAATACTAAAAGTATTGCACTTATTGCGCACCAACTGTTTGGTTGTAACGTGCAACTTAGTCGTAGAATGTGTTGCAAAAATGTAATATTTTGAACTTGGTTATAACATGTTTTTTTTTTTGTTGCGCCCTAAAAAGTGTTAAAACTAAGTATTGTACTTATTGCGCACCAGCTGTTTGATTGAAACGCGCAACGTTTTAATCCAATGGGCGTGGCGTAATGGGAGAGTGGCCGTGCGCAACCCGAGGGGACCTGGTTCAAATCCCACCTAGTACCAACCTCGTCATGTCCGTTGTGTCCTGAGCAAGACACTTCACCCTTGCTCCTGATGGGTGCTGGTTGGCGCCTTGCATGGCAGCTCCCTCCATCAGTGTGTGAATGTGTGTGTGAATGTGGAAGTAGTGTCAAAGCGCTTTGAGTACCTTGAAGGTAGAAAAGCGCTATACAAGTACGTATATATATATATATGCATGTATGTATGTATATATATATATATGCGCTTTGAGTACCTTGAAGGTAGAAAAGCGCTATACAAGTACAAGCCATTTATTTATCATTTATAACTTAGTCGTAGTTTTCATTAACAAATGAAACATTTTCAGTTTTGAATTGGGGGTCCAGTAAGGTGTCATTCCCTAGCCGGATTGGGCCCCCGTGCCGCCTGTTGAATAGCAAGTGCTTACCTTTTGCTTGGCTTGCTCAGACTTCTTGGACATGGTCTTCATCTTTTTGTGAAGATGACAAAGAACCTGAGGAGGGAAAAAACAGTCAAAGTTGATTGGGAATAAAAAGGTAAACAAAGACCAACTGACCCTAATGTAGCAGCAGCTGATGAGCAGGAGCGGGACCACGAAGCCCACCAGGACCATAGAGACCTTGTAGGCGTGCCGGCTGCGTCCGGACCAGCGCTCCCAGCAGAAGGTGCTGTTGGGCGCGCTGGGGTGCTCGGCGAGGACCTGGTGCTGGGCCACCGGCAGCGAGCACACCAGAGACGCGGTCCAGATGACGCCGACGCCCACCAGCGCGTTCCTGCGGTTCCGGACGCCGCGGGCGCGCTCGGAGCGCACCACGGCCACGTAGCGGTCCACGGACATGGCGACCAGCGTGAAGATGCTGACGAGCACGCTGACGGACGCGAAGAAGTGTCCGAACCTGCAGACGAAGCCCCCGAACACCCAGCGGGGCAGCGAGTAGATGGTGGCGTGGAAAGGCACGCAGAGCAGCAGGAAGAGCAGGTCGGCCACGCTCAGGTTGCTGATGAAGATGTTGGTGGGGTTTCCGGGCCGCAACCCCACGGAACCCGGGCCTGCGCGCGACACCCTGCCCGTGACCAGCAGGACCAGCGTGTTGCCCACCAGGCCCACCGCGAAGATCAGCCCGAACAAGACCGGGACGACCACCGCTTCCGGACCGGGACCATCCTCTGAGGCACCGGACCTGTTGGACTCGGACTCTGCGGCCCACCCACGGGTGTCGTTTCCCGGTTGCAGCATGTCGCAACCCGACCGGAGCTGGACTCAGCCGACAGGACCGGGACGCACCGAGTCCATGGTCCGTATCAAAGACGTCCGACGCCAAGAACTGCTTGACACACTCAAAGTTCACTCTGACATTTTCCCCTTTGCGCGTTTCAAAATAAAACAGAGCCCTTTCAACATAAAAGCTCGACTTTTAACCGTGACAGAAATGACATATACACCTTCTTCTTCTGCTACATTATATTAGTGGTACATTATACTAATGGTATATTATAATAGTGGTATATTATAATAGTGGTACATTATATTAGTGGTACATTATAATGGTGGTATATTATAGTAGTGTATATTATACTGGTGGTACATTATACTAGTGGTACATCATATAAGTGGTACATTATACTGGTGGTACAGTATATTAGTGGTACATTATAGTAGTGTATATTATACTGGTGGTACATTATACTAGTGGTACATCATATAAGTGGTACATTATATAAGTGGTACATCATATAAGTGGTACATTATACTAGTGGTACATTATATTAGTGGTACATTATAATAGTGGTATATTATAGTAGTGGTACATCATATAAGTGGTACATTATACTAGTGGTACATTATATTAGTGGTACATTATACTAATGGTACATTATATTAGTGGTACATTATACTAGTGGTACATTATACTAATGGTACATTATATTAGTGGTACATCAGACTAGAGGTACATTATATTAGTGGTACATTATACTGGTGGTACATTATAATAGTGGTACATTATACTAGTGGTACATTATACTGGTGGTACATTATAGTAGTGGTGCATTATATTGGTGGTACATTATATTAGTGGTACATTATACTAGTGGTACATTATACTAGGAGTACATTATACTAGTGGTACATTATATTAGTGGTGCATTATACTGGTGGTACATTACAATAGTGGTAGATTATACAGGTGGTACATTATAGTAGTGGTGCATTATATTGGTGTGCATTATAGTAGTGGTACATTATACTAGTGGTACATTATATTAGTGGTACATTATACTGGTGGTACATTATATTAGTGGTACATTATACTGATGGTACATTATATTAGTGGTACATTATACTGGTGGTACATTATATTAGTGGTAAATTATACTGGTGGTACATTATACTGGTGGTACATTATTGTAGTGGTGAATTATATTGGTGTACATTATAGTAGTGGTACATTATACAAGTGGTACATTATATTAGTGGTACCTTATACTGATGGTACATTATATTAGTGGTACATTATACTGGTGGTACATTATATTAGTGGTACATTATATTAGTGGTCAATTATATTAGTGATACATTATACTACTGGTACATTATAATAGTGGTCCATTATACTGGTGGTACATTATACTGGTGGTACATTATATTAGTGGTAAATTATACTGGTGGTACATTATAATAGTGGTACATTATACTGGTGGTACATTATATTGGTGGTACATTATATAAGTGGTACATTATAGTGCTACATTATAGTAGTGGTGCATTATAATAGTAGTACATTATAATAGTAGTACATTATATTAGTGGTACATTATGCTGGTGGTACATTATATTTGTGGTACATTATATTAGTGGTACATTATATTAGTGTTACATTATAATGGTGGTACAATATAGGAGTGGTACATTATACTATAGAGGTACATTATATTACTGGTACATTATACTGGTGGTACGTTATATTAGTGGTACATCATACTGGTGGTACATTATATTAGTGGTACATTATACTAGTGGTACATTATATTAGTGATACATTGTACTGGTGGTACATTATATTAGTGGTACATTATACTGGTGGTACATTATATTAGTGGTACATTATACTGGTGGTACATTATGTTAATGGTACATTATACTGGTGGTACATTATATTGTTGGTACGTTATTTTAGTGACAAATTGTATTGGTACATTATATTAGTGGTGCATTATACTGGTGGTACATTATATTAGTGGTACATTATACTGGTGGTACACTACATTAGTGGTACATTATACTGGTGGTACACTACTTTAGTGGTACATTGTACTGGTGGTACATTATATTAGTGGTACATCATACTGGTGGTACATTATATTAGTGGTACATTATACTGGTGGTACATTATGTTAATGGTACATTATACTGGTGGTACATTATATTGTTGGTACGTTATTTTAGTGACAAATTGTATTGGTACATTATATTAGTGGTGCATTATACTGGTGGTACATTATACTGGTGGTACATTATATTAGTGGTACATTATACTGGTGGTACACTACATTAGTGGTACATTATACTGGTGGTACACAACTTTAGTGGTACATTGTACTGGTGGTACATTATATTAGTGGTACATTATACTGGTGGTACATTATATTAGTGGTACATTATAGTGGTGGTACAATATATTAGTGGTACATTATACTAGTGGTACATTATATTGGTGGTACATTATATTAGTGGTGAATTATATTAGTGGTACATTATACTAGTGGTACATTATAATAGTGGTACATTATACTGGTGGTACATTATATTAGTGGTACATTATACTAGTGGTACATTATATTGGTGGTACATTATATTAGTGGTGAATTATATTAGTGGTACATTATACTAGTGGTACATTATAATAGTGGTACATTATAATAGTGGTACATTATACTGGTGGTACATTATACTAGTGGTGCATTGTATTTGTGGTAAATTATACTGGTGGTACATTATAATAGTGGTACATTATATTGGTGGTACATTATAGTAGTGGTACATTATCATAGTAGTATATTATATTTGTGGTACATTATACTGGTGGTACATTATATTGGTGGTACATTATATTAGTGGTACATTATAATGGTGGTACAATATAGTAGTGGTACATTATACTATAAAGATACATTATATTACTGGTACATTATACTGGTGGTACATTATATTAGTGGTACAGTATACTAGTGATACATTATATTGGTGGTACATTATATTAGTGGTACATTATACTGGTTGTACATTATATTAGTGGTACATTATACTGGTGGTACATTATAGTAGTTGTACATTATATTAGTGGTACATTATATTAGTGGTACATTATACTGGTGGTACATTATATTAGTTGTTCATTATACAAGTGGTACATTATGTTGGTGGTACATTATATTAGTGGTACATTATATTGTTGGTACATTATATTAGTGGTACATTATACTGGTGGTACATTATATTAGTGGTACATTATATTGTTGGTACATATATTAGTGATACATTATACTGGTAGTACATTATCGTAGTGGTACATCATATTAGTGGTACATTATACTGATGGTACATTATATTAGTGGTACAATATACTGGTGGTACATTATAGCAGTGGTACATTATAAAAACAATTTTAAAAAATGGGTTGTACTTGTATAGCGCTTTTCTACCTTCATGGTACTCAAAGCGCTTTGACACTACTTCCACATTCACCCATTCACACACACATTCACACACTGATGGAGGGAGCTGCCAAGCAAGGCGCTAACCAGCACCCATCAGGAGCAAGGGTGAAGTGTCTTGCTCAGGACACAACGGACGTGACGAGGTTGGTTCTAGGTGGAAATTGAACCAGGGACCCTCGGTTTGCGCACGGCCACTCTTCCACTGCGCCACGCCGTCCCGTAGTGATACATTATATTCGTGGTACATTACTGCAGTATATTGGTGAGGGTATACATTACTGAGTAATGAGTAAGTGAGCAATGGATGGATGGATGTTGTGGTGCATTACACTGGTAAGTGGTGGTACATAATACTCTTAAGTCAAGGGTCGGCAACCCAAAATGTCGATAGAGCCATATTGGACCACAAATACAAAAAAGTCATCGGTCTGGAGCCGCAAAAAAATGTAAAAACTTATATAAGTGTTATAATGATGGCAACACATGATGTAAGTGGCTAATTAGCTATATGAGCCTACTATCAAAATTACTTTGAAAGTCTTACTATAATGAAGGCAACACATGATGCAAGTGTCTATATTAGCTATATTAGACTACTATCAAAATTACTTTAAAAGACTTAACACTATATTGCCAAAAGTATTTGGCCACCTGCCTTGACTCACATATGAACTTGAAGTGCCATCCCATTCCTAACCCATAGGGTTCACTATGATGTTGGTCCACCTTTTGCAGCTACTACAGCTTCAATTCTTCTGGCAAGGCTGTCCACAAGGTTGCAGAGTGTGTTTATAGGAATTTTCAGCCATTTTTCCAAAAGCACATCGGTGAGGTCACACACTGATGTTGTTCGAGAAGGCCTTGCTCCCAGTCTCCATTCTAATTCATCCCAAAGGTGTTCAGGTCAGGACTCTGTGCAGGCCAGTCAAGTTCATCCACACCAGACTGTCATCCATGTCTTTATGAACCTTGCTTTGTGCACAGGTGCACAGTCATGTTGGAAGAGCTAAGGGGCCTGCTCCAAACTGTTCCCACAAGGTTGGGAGCATGGAATTGTCCAAAATATTTTGGTATCCTGGAGCATTCAAAGTTTTTTTTCACTGATCTCCTGAAAAACAACCCCACACCATGTTTCCTCCTCCACAAAATTTTGCTCTCGGCACAATGCAGCCCGAAATGTAGCGTTCTCCTGGCAACCTCCAAACCCAGACTCGTCGATCAGATTGCCAGATGGAAAATTTAAGTGATTCATCACTCCAGAGAACGTGTCTCCACTCTAGAGTCCAGTGGCAACGTGCTTTACACCACTGCATCCGACGCTTTGCATTGGACTTGGTGATGTATGGCTTAGATTCAGCTGCTCGGCCATGAAAACCCATTCCATGAAGCTATCTGCGTACTGTACGTGGGCTAATTCGAAGGTCACACGAAGCTTGGAGCTCTGTAGCAACTGACTGTGCAGAAAGTCGGCGACCTCTTTGCACTACGCGCTTCAGCATCCGCTGACCCCTCTCTGACAGTTTACTTGGCCTATCACTTGGTGGCTGAGTTGCTGTTGTTCCCAAACTCTTCATTTTTCTTATAATAATAATTATATTTAGGAGCGAAGAAATTTTACGACTGGATGTGTTGCACAGGTGGCATCCTTTGACAGTTCCACACTAGAAATCACTGAGCTCTTCAGAACAACCCGTTCTTTCACAAATGTTTGTAGAAACAGTCTCCATGGCTTAGTGCTTGATTGTATACACCGGGGGTCGGCAACCCGCGGCTCCGGGGCCGCATGCGGCTCTTGGATCACTCTGATGTGGCTCAGCTGCATACTTGCCGACCCTACCATTTTTCCAGGAGGTTTTCCGGATTACAGTGCCTCTCCCAGAAATCTCCCCAGGAAAACAGTCTTAGATTTTTTATGAATCCATGCGTTTGTTACGTCTCGTCTCGATTACTGTAACGTATTATTTTCGGGTCTCCCCATGTCTAGCATTAAAAGATTACAGTTGGTACAAAATGCGGCTGCTAGACTTTTGACAAGAACAAGAAAGTTTGATCACATTGCACCTGTACTGTATATACCTTTATATACATATATACATACATATATACCTGTACTGTATATACCTTTATATACATATATACATACATATATACCTATACTGGCTCACCTGCACTGGCTTCCTGTGCACTTAAGATGTGACTTTAAGGTTTTACTACTTACGTATAAAATACTACACGGTCTAGCTCCAGCCTATCTTGCCGATTGTATTGTACCATATGTCCCGGCAAGAAATCTGCGTTCAAAGGACTTCGGCTTATTAGTGATTCCTAGAGCTCAAAAAAAGTCTGCGGGCTATAGAGCGTTTTCCGTTCGGGCTCCAGTACTCTGGAATGCCCTCCCGGTAACAGTTCGAGATGCTACCTCAGTAGAAGCATTTAAGTCTCATCTTAAAACTCATCTGTATACTCTAGCCTTTAAATAGACCTCCTTTTTAGACCAGTTGATCTGCCGCTTCTTTTCTTTCTCCTATGTCCCCCCCTCCCTTGTGGAGGGGGTCCGGTCCGATGACCATGGATGAAGTACTGACTGTCCAGAGTCGAGACCCAGGATGGACCGCTCGTCGGGACCCAGGATGGACCGCTCGCCTGTATCGGTTGGGGACATCTCTACGCTGCTGATCCGCTTGAGATGGTTTCCTGTGGACGGGACTCTCACTGCTGTCTTGGAGCCACTATGGATTGAACTTTCACAGTATCATGTTGGACCCGCTCGACATCCATTGCTTTCGGTCCCCTAGAGGGGGGGGGTTGCCCACATCTGAGGTCCTCTCCAAGGTTTCTCATAGTCAGCATTGTCACTGGCGTCCCACTGGATGTGAATTCTCCCTGCCCACTGGGTGTGAGTTTTCCTTGCCCTTTTGTGGGTTCTTCCGAGGATGTTGTAGTCGTAATGATTTGTGCAGTCCTTTGAGACATTTGTGATTTGGGGCTATATAAATAAACATTGATTGATTGATTGATATGAATGAATGAAATAAGTTTATTTCGGTCATATAATCAATCAAATCAAATCAATCAACCATTGTGTGTGATCAGTTTTACAGTACATGTTATATGTATACAATAATGCACATTTGCACACGAAAGAAAAGAAAAAGAGTGACCAAAAAAGGAATAGGCTGAAGCCAAAGCTTATATTTGCCTATCCTATACCTTCACAGAAAATTTGATTGCCTGGAACATCAACATAAAAAAATAAAATATTATTATCACACGGATAATAATATTGAGGACAACAATATTGAGTGCGTGCCGTGATGGCAATGCCTAAAACGTCCTCTGGGCCATGTCGCCGCGTCCGCTTTTATACCGTGCTATCTGAGTGCCGGCCGGCCACATTTAGTGTGCCGCTGCTAACTCAGCGCTCAAGCGACTGCAAGACATATTTGTCCAAAAGCCATACAGGTTACACTGAGAGTTGCGTGGGTTGAGGTGGGCGGGGTTTGGTGTTAGTGTGGCTGTATAATGTAGCCCGGAGGAGTTAGGGATGCATGGGATTCTGGGTATTTGTTCTGTTGTGTGTATGTTGTGTTCAGTGTTAATTTTGTTGACGAAAAATTTTCATCATAGTTATAGTCAACGACCTTTTTTTTCTGACTAAAACGAGACAATAACTAAATAAAAAATAATTTACGTGGACTAAGACGATGACAAGGTGTATTGACATATTCGTCAACGAATAAAAACGAGACAAAAATGTCTGCCAGAGACGAGATCCAATCGGAACTCATTTCGTTAGGAAGAGGCGGGAGGAGTTGGGAAGAGAACCAATCAGAGCGACGTGGTAAGGAAGTTATGTAATCGTAGTTTGCGTTTGAGACTGACCCAGAAAACAACATGTCAGCGCCGGGGAGGAAGGAGAGAGAGGACATCTGGGGAAATTTTATATTTGACGTCAAAGATAACAAGACGCAGTGTAAGAAATGCAGCGCGAGGATTACGGGGAAAAACACAACAAACTTGAAGCGACATTTACAGTCGAATCACCCCGAAATCCACACACAGGTAAGCATTTTCCACAACATACAACTCACTCGACGTTATCCCGTTTATTACACGGCTTACTCGTGAAATTTTAAATTTGAGACACAATTTTCATCAAAATACGACTTGTATCGGTGATTATTCCGCTGTTTTGCTTTGACTTTCAGAAATTGAAGGGAAAGTTTACATAATACCCTTTAGTCGACTAAATCTACTGTAGTTTTCGTCGACTATAATCTTATGATATTTCGTCAACTAAAACTAGACTAAAACTAAAACAATTTAAATAACTAAATTATGACTAAAACTAAATTACATTTTAGTCAAAAGACTATGACTAAAACTAAATCAAATTTTGCTGTCAAAATAGTGTTACAGTGCGGACGTTCTCCCGAAATGTGTTTGCCATTCTTGTTTGGTGTGGGTTCGCAGTGTGGCGCATATTAGTAAGAGTGCTAAAGTTGTTTATATCACAACCCTCAGTGTAACCTGTAGGACTGTTGAACAAGTATGCCTTGCAGTCGATCATGTGTGACTTCAGAAGTCTCATATAACGTGTGAATGGGCTGGTAAGTTTTTTGTTACGTTGTAGAGGGCGCTAAACGCATTGTCATAATAGCACGCCTTTCCTATTGTTGTTTGGGTATGTGGTGGTAGATTATTAGTGTGTAAGTGGTGGTACATTATACTGGCTAGTGTGTATGTGGTGGTACATTATTAGTGTGTAAGTGGTGTCACATTATACTGGGTAGTGTGTATGTGGTGGTACATTATTAGTGTGTAAGTGGTGTCACATTATACTGGGTAGTGTGTATGTGGTGGTACATTATTAGTGTGTAAGTGGTGTCACATTATACTGGGTAGTGTGTATGTGGTGGTACATTATACCGGGTAGTGTGTATGTGGTGGTACATTATACCGGGTAGTGTGTATGTGGTGGTACGTTATACTGGGTAATGTGTACGGGGTGGTACATTGTAGTGGGTAGTGTTTATGTGGTGGTACATTATACTGGCTAGTGTGTATGTGGTGGTAAATTATAGTGGGTAGTATGTATGTGGTGGTACATTATACTGGGTAGTATGTATGTGGTGGTACATTATACCGGGTAGTGTGCATGTGGTGGTACATTATACTGGCTAGTGTGTATGTGGTGGTACATTATACTGGGTAGTGTGTATGTGGTGGTACATTATAGTGGGTAGTATGTATGTGGTGGTACATTATACTAGGGAGTGTGTATGTGGATGTACATTATACCGGTTAGTGTGCATGTGGTGGTACATTATAGTGGGTAGTATGTATGCGGTGGTACATTATACTAGGGAGTGTGTATGTGGTGGTACATTATAGTGGGTAGTATGTATGCGGTGGTACATTATACTAGGGAGTGTGTATGTGGTGGTACATTATACCGGTTAGTGTGCATGTGGTGGTACATTATACTGGGTAGTATGTATGTGGTGGTACATTATACCGGGTAGTGTGCATGTGGTGGTACATTGTACCAGGTAGTGTGTATGTGGTGGTACATTTTACCAGGTAGTGTGTATGTGGTGGTACATTATACTGGGTAGTGTGTATGTGTTGGTACATATACTGGGTATGTAGTGGTACATTATACTGGGGAGTGTGTATGTGGTGGTACATTATACTAGTGAGTGTTTATGTAACAGTACATTACGTAGTGGCGCAATACAGTGAGTATTTATTGTATACTGATGAGTATATTGTAGTGCTAACTTATACAGGTGAGTGTGTATGTTGTAGTACATTATACTGGTAAGTTGTGCATTATAGTGATTAGAGTGCAGTACGTAATGGTACATCATACACTGATTGTGTATTGGTACATAACACTGTTTATTGTATTGATGAGTGTGTATGTAGTGGTACATTATTCTGGTGTATGTACAGTAGTAGGACACTGTACAATGTAGTGTATCGTGGTAGTGTATTAGTGTTTATAGGGGCACATTATGGTGGTGAGTGGTGCATTTTATATATATATATTTTTTATATATATATATATATATATATATATATATATATATATATATATATATATAATGTGGTGCAATGTACTAGCCAGTGTATTTGTGTTACATTATACTGTTATTGTATCATTATATTACATCATCAAGTGGATTTTTTTTGCATCCCGAAGTTGTCAAGTCTGTTTTTCCACAGCGTTGTCGGGACTGTTTAAAATAAAAAAGTTTATACGAGTGTGTCATTGATGTTGCCAGGTGCTTTAATCTTTCGATTAATTTTTAAAAGTATTTTCAAACACTCGTTTGCAGCGAAAACGTCAACACATGTTGTCGTTCCCATGTTATCAGTGTGTGAATGGACGCACTGCTGCTGACTCAGCACTCTTACACAAGTACAGCGGGAGCACTTTGGTATAATTTGTGCATTAATGATGTTAAAAGCAATGTAAAATTGTCACATTTAATTGTATTTTTAGCTATAGGTGACAATTAAAAGTTAAATGTATAAAAAATCAGTGCAAAAAAATTCAGTGCATAAAAACTCACTTCAAAAAATGTAATACGAATTTATTATTATTATTATTTTAATAAGGTTTTGTGTGTTTGAAAAATCAGTTTGTTCAAATCGTGTTTTAAAATGAACTGCAAAAAATGTCAGTGCAAAAAAATTCAGGGGCAAAAAAATGTAATACAAATGTGTTATTTTTTTTTAAAAGGGCCAATAAAAACTATTTGAGGGCTGCCCTTTGAAGACCATCGCTCTTGACATTATCGTAGAAATATGCATAGATTTGCATTTTAGAAAGCTATATTTTATTTTGTTTAGAAATTAGACTAAATTATGAACCATACGTTGACCGGTTAATCAATTAATTTACTAATTTTAAAGACATTTGTAGAAAATTATTGAATGAGGTTATATTGCTTCTTTATTACAAAAGGATTTTTTTTACACTGAATTTATGTAACTATTTTTTAAATTAAATTATGCTGGCACTTCAATTAAATAAAAATAATGTGAGCAAAATAGAATGTTTAGAAATTCTGTTTGTAGGTATACACTTTTAAGATTATTTGAGTAAAAATTCATTGCTTCAAAATATTAAATTTTTTTGCACTGAATGTTTTTGCACTGAATTTGTATACACTGGATATTTTTGCAGTGCATTTTAAAACACTGTATTTGAGCAAACTGAATTTTTAAACATACAAACGAATATTAAAAAAAAAAACATTCGCATTACATTTTTTGCACAGAATTTTTATCAATCAATCAATCAATCAATCAATGTTTATTTATATAGCTCCAAATCACAAATGTCTCAAAGGACTGCACAAATCATTACGACTACAACATCCTTGGAAGAACCCACATATGCACTGATTTTTTTTGCACTGAATTTGTATACACTGAATTTTTTTGCAGTGCATTTTAAAACACTGTATTTGAACAAACTGAATTTTTAAACATACAAAACCTTATTAAAAAAAAAACATTCATATTACATTTTTTTGCACTGAATTTGTATACACTGAATTATTTTGCTCCTCTCTGAGCTGCCACCTTACCGTGGTAGAGGAGTTTGCGTGTCCCAATGATCCTAGGAGCTATGTTGTCCGGGGGCATAAAGCCCCCTGGTAGGGTCTCCCAAGGCAAACAGGTTCTAGGTGAGGGATCAGACAAAGAGCAGCTCGAAGACCTTTATGAAGATGATAAACCATGGACCCAGATTTCCCTCGCCCGGACGCGGGTCACCGGGGCCCCGCTCTGGAGCCAGGCCCGGAGTTGGGGCACGATGGCGAGCGCCTGGTGGCCGGGCCTGTCCCCATGGGGCCCGGCCGGGCACAGCCCGAAGAGGCAACGTGGGTCACCCCTCCAATGGGCTCACCACCCATAGCAGGGGCCATAGAGGTCGGGTGCATTGTGAGCTGGGCGGCAGCCGAAGGCAGGGCACTTGGCGGTCCGATCCTCGGCTACAGAAGCTAGCTCTTGGGACGTGGAACGTCACCTCACTGGGGGGGAAGGAGCCTGAGCTAGTGCGCGAAGTCGAGAAATTCCGGCTGGATATAGTCGGACTCACCTCGACGCACAGCAAGGGCTCTGGAACCACTTCTCTCGAGAGGGACTGGACCCTCTTCCACTCTGGCGTTGCCGGCAGTGAGAGGCGACGGGCTGGGGTGACAATTCTTGTTTCCCCCCGGCTCAAAGCCTGTACGTTGGAGTTCAACCCAGTGGACGAAAGGGTAGCTTCCCTTCGCCTTCGGGTGGGGGGGCGGGTCCTGACTGTTGTTTGTGCTTACGCACCAAACAGCAGTTCAGAATACCCACCCTTTTTGGGTACACTCGAGGGAGTACTGGAAAGTGCTCCCCCGGGTGATTCCCTTGTCCTACTGGGAGACTTCAACGCTCATGTTGGCAACGACAGTGAAACCTGGAGAGGCGTGATTGGGAAGAATGGCCGCCCGGATCTGAACCCGAGTGGTGTTTTGTTATTGGACTTTTGTGCTCGTCACAGTTTGTCGATAACAAACACCATGTTCAAACATAAGGGTGTCCATATGTGCACTTGGCACCAGGACACCCTAGGCCGCAGTTCCAAGATCGACTTTGTAGTTGTGTCATCGGATTTGCGGCCTCATGTTTTGGACACTCGGGTGAAGAGAGGGGCGGAGCTTTCTACCGATCACCACCTGGTGGTGAGTTGGCTGCGATGGTGGGGGAGGATGCCGGACAGACCTGGGAGGCCCAAACGCATTGTGAGGGTCTGCTGGGAACGTCTGGCAGAGTCTCCTGTCAGACAAAGTTTCAATTCCCACCTCCGGAAGAACTTTGAAGATGTCACGAGGGAGGTGCGGGACATTGAGTCCGAGTGGACCATGTTCCGCACCTCTATTGTCGAGGCGGCAGATCGGAGCTGTGGCCGCAAGGTTGTTGGTGCCTGTCGGGGCGGCAATCCTAAAACCCCTTGGTGGACACCAGCGGTGAGGGATGCCGTCAAGCTGAAGAAGGAGTCCTATCGGGTCCTTTTGGCTCATAGGACTCCGGAGGCAGTGGACAGGTACCGACAGGCCAAGCGGTGTGCAGCTTCAGCGGTCGCGGAGGCAAAAACTCGGACATGGGAAGAGTTCGGGGAAGCCATGGAAAACGACTTCCGGACGGCTTCGAAGCGATTCTGGACCACCGTCCGCCGCCTCAGGAAGGGGAAGCAGTGCACTATCAACACCGTGTATGGTGCGGATGGTGTTCTGTTGACCTCGACTGCGGATGTTGTGGATAGGTGGAAGGAATACTTCGAATACCTCCTCAATCCCACCAACACGTCTTCCTATGAGGAAGCAGTGCCTGGGGAATCTGTGGTGGACTCACCTATTTCTGGGGCTGAGGTCGCTGAGGTAGTTAAAAAGCTCCTCGGTGGCAAGGCCCCAGGGGTGGACGAGACCCGCCCGGAGTTCCTTAAGGCTCTGGATGCTGTGGGGCTGTCTTGGTTGACAAGACTCTGCAGCATCGCGTGGACATCGGGGGCGGTACCTCTGGATTGGCAGACCGGGGTGGTGGTCCCCCTCTTTAAGAAGGGGGACCGGAGGGTGTGTTCCAACTATCGTGGGATCACACTCCTCAGCCTTCCCGGTAAGGTTTATTCAGGTGTACTGGAGAGGAGGCTATGCCGGATAGTCAAACCTCGGATTCAGGAGGAACAGTGTGGTTTTCGTCCTGGTCGTAGAACTGTGGACCAGCTCTATACTCTCGGCAGGGTTCTTGAGGGTGCATGGGAGTTTGCCCAACCAGTCTACATGTGCTTTGTGGACTTGGAGAAGGCATTCGACCGTGTCCCTCGGGAAGTCCTGTGGGGAGTGCTCAGAGAGTATGGGGTATCGGACTGTCTTATTGTGGCGGTCCACTTCCTGTATGATCAGTGTCAGACCTTGGTCCGCATTGCCGGCAGTAAGTCGAACACATTTCCAGTGAGGGTTGGACTCCGCCAAGGCTGTCCTTTGTCACCGATTCTGTTCATAACTTTTATGGACAGAATTTCTAGGCGCAGTCAAGGCGTTGAGGGGTTCCGGTTTGGTGACCGCAGGATTAGGTCTCTGCTTTTTGCAGATGATGTGGTCCTGATGGCTTCATCTGACCGGGATCTTCAGCTCTCACTGGATCGGTTCGCAGCCGGGTGTGAAGCGACCGGAATGAGAATCAGCACCTCCAAGTCCGAGTCCATGGTTCTCACCCGGAAAAGGGTGGAGTGCCATCTCCGGGTTGGGGAGGAGACCCTGCCCCAAGTGGAGGAGTTCAAGTACCTAGGAGTCTTGTTCACGAGTGAGGGAAGAGTGGATCGTGAGATCGACAGGCGGATCGATGCGGCGTCTTCAGTAATGCGGACGTTGTATCGATCCGTTGTGGTGAAGAAGGAGCTGAGCCGGAAGGCAAAGCTCTCAATTTACCGGTCGATCTACGTTCCCATCCTCACCTATGGTCATGAACTTTGGGTCATGACCGAAAGGATAAGATCACGGGTACAAGCGGCCCAAATGAGTTTCCTCTGCCGTGTGGCGGGGCTCTCCCTTAGAGATAGGGTGAGAAGCTCTGTCATCCGGGAGGAACTCAAAGTAAAGCCGCTGCTCCTTCACATCGAGAGGAGCCAGATGAGGTGGTTCGGGCATCTGGTCAGGATGCCACGCAAACTCTTCTCTAGGGAGGTGTTTAGGGCACGTCCAACCGGTAGGAGGCCACGGGGAAGACCCAGGACACGTTGGGAAGACTATGTCTCCCGGCTGGCCTGGGAACGCCTCGGGATCCCCCGGGAAGAGCTAGACGAAGTGGCTGGAGATAGGGAAGTCTGGGCTTCCCTGCTTAGGCTGCTGCCCCCGCGACCCGACCTCGGATAAGCGGAAGATGATGGATGGATGGATGGATGAATTATTTTGCAATGCATTTTAAAACACTGTATTTGAACAAACTGAATTTTTAAGCACACAAAACCTTTTAAAAAAAATAACACATTTGTATTACATTTTTTTGCCCCTGAATTTTTTTGCACTGAAATTTTTTACAGTTCATTTTAAAACACTATTTGAACAAACTGATTTTTCAAACACACAAAACCTTATTAAAATAATAATAATAAATTCGTATCACATTTTTGAAGTGAGTTTTTATGCACTGATTTTTTGCACTGAATTTTTATACATTTAATTTTTTTGCAGTGCATTTTAAAACACTGTGTTTGAACAAATTGAATTTTTAAACACACAAAACCTGATTAGAATAATAATAATACACTCGTACTACATTTTTTGAAGTGAATTTTTATGCACTGATTTTCTTGCACTGAATTTTTGTAAATAAAATTTTTTTGCAGTGCATTTCAAAACACGGTGTTTGAACAAACTTAATTTTTAAACACACAAAACCCTATTAAAAAATAATACTTTTGTATTACATTTTTTTGCACTGAATTTTTATGCACTGAATTTTTTTGCAGTGCATTTCAAAACACTGAATTTGAACAAACTGAGCTTTTAAACACACAAAACCTTGTTAGTGTTTTTTGTTGTGGTTTGTGCAGCCCTTTGAGACACTAGTGATTTAGGGCTATATAAGTAAACATTGATTGATTGATGATTGATAAAAAAAATAATACATTCGTATTACATTTTTTTTGCACTGACTTTTATGCACTGAATGTTTTTGCACTGAATTTGTATACATTGAATATTTTTGCTGTGCATTTTAAAACACTGTATTTGAAAAAAAGGAATTTTTAAACACACAAAACCCTATTTTAAAAAAAACATTGGTATTACCTTTTTTTGCACTGAATATTTATGCACTGAATGATTTTGCACTGAATTTGTATACTCTGAATTTTTTACAGTGCATTTCAAAACACTGTACTTGAAAAAAAAATGCATTTTTGAACACACAAAACCCTATTTAAAAAAAAACATTCGTATTACCTTTTTTTGCACTGAATTTTTATGCACTGAATGTTTTTGCAGTGCATTTATACACTCTGTATTTCAATCAATCAATGTTTACTTATATAGCCCTAAATCACTAGTGTCTTACAAACTGAATTTTTTTACATTTAAACATTTTTATTTAAAAAAAAAATTGTACATTTGTATTACCTTTTTTTGCACTGAATTTTTTTAACTGAATTTCTATACACTGATTTTTTTTTGCTGTGCATTTTAAAACACTGTATTTGAAAAAACATAATTTTTGAACACACAAAACCTTATTAAAAAAATACTATATCTGTATTACTTTTTTTGCACTGAATTTTTATGCACTGAATTTTTTTGCACTGAATTTTTTTGCACTGAATTTTTTTACACTGAATTATTTTGCAGTGCATTTTAAAACACTTTATTTTGACAAACTGAATTTTTAAACACACACGTTTTTCTCACAGTTTTTTATTCATTGACAATATTAGCATAATTCTGTTCACAAATTTCAAACACAAAAAATGTTGTTACATAAATTCAGTGTAAAAAAAGACAAATTTGGTAATGAAGACACAAATGTGGTGTTATGGATGTATTTCCTGGTATTTTCATGGAAATACCTTGATTGCCAATTGGCCAATCGGAGCGTGCGACCTCGCCGCCACTTGAGCGTCGATAACCAGCTGGCGGCCTCATGACCTTTGATACCGGCCTCCGATTGGCTGAGGCTCGGTGAGGCTCGGGAATAAAAGAGCGCGGCGTTCTCTCAGCGGCATCATCGTCGTCATGGCCTTCCTCTGGATTGTCTCCTGCCTCGCCTTCGTCAGCGCCGCCTACGGTGAGAAGTTCTAGAAGTTCGCTCCAAATGAGTGATCGTAACAAAACGCCACTCGTAACGACTATTTTGCAACGTGGTTTCAAAGTCAGTTTTTAAAGTATGTTTCACTGTGCTGTGCCTGCTGGGTAGCCGAACGGAAATGCTAACAGTTAGCACGCCGGCCATACAGCAAAGTGTAAAAATGTAAACAAAATTAGCCAACAAAAAGTTAGCTTGTGAACAGTACTATGTTAAAATACTAACAATAGCATGTTTACAGTTAGCATTCGTAAAATATCAACATTTTTGACACTGCTAAATTAGCCAACAAAATCTAGCATGCTAAAATGCTAACTGTGTCAGGTACCAAAATGTATTACTTTGAGGTGTGTACCTGAAAAAATTGTTTGAATTGCTAGTTTGCTAACGTTAACGGGCATCAGAATATGACTGGCGTGTACACCTAAAAATGAGCTAAAAAAAAAAAATGCAAACGGTGCTAAGTTAACTTGCTATAAATTACATGCTTACAGTTAGCATTAGTGAAATACCAAAATTAATGACACTGAGGTGTATATATGGTTAATAAGCGAAAATATCTAACATGCTAATGTTAGCATGCTAAAATACTAACTGTATCGTTAGATACTAACTGTATCGTTAGTATTTTAGCATGCAGTTGGTACTTGATACTAATTGTATCAAGTACCAAAATACATTACTCCGAAGTTTGTACCTGAAAAATGTGTTTAAAATGCTAGCCTGCTTACGTTAGCATGAATAAAACACAAAAAAAATGACTTGGGTGTATACCTTCAAAACGAGCCAAAAAAGCTAGCATTCTAACTGTACTATGCTAACATGCTAAAAACAGCATGTTTACAGTTAGCATTAGTAACATACCAAAACATATAATCCTGAGGTGTACACCAGCTAAATTAGCACAAACAATCAAGCATGCTAACAGTTAAATGGTTAACTGTAACATACTGTACGTCAAGTACCAAATTTGGGTACTCCGAAGTTTATGCCTGAAAATGCTGATGTTAGCATGCTAAAATACTAACTGTATCGTTAGTATTTTAGCATGCAGTTGGTACTTGATACTAATTGTATCAAGTACCAAAATACATTACTCCGAAGTTTGTACCTGAAAAATTTGTTTAAAATGCTCGCCTGCTTACATTAGCATGCATCAAGCACCAAATTATGACTTGGGTGAATACCTACAAAATGAGCCTAAAAAGCTAGGAATCTAACTGTACTATGCTAACATGCTAAAAACAGCATGTTTACAGTTAGCATTAGTTAAAAAACAAAAATGTATGATACTGAGGTGTACACCTGCTAAATTAGCACAGAAAAATATATCTTGCTAACAGTTAAAATGTTAACTATAACATCGGGTACGTCAAGTACCAAAATATAGTACTACAAAGTTTGTACCTGAAAAATGTGTTTAAAATGCTAGCCTGCTTATGTCAGCCTGCATCAAGTACCAAAATATAACTGAGGTTTATACCAACTAAATGAGCTACACAAGCAAGCATGCTAACAGTACAATGGCAACATGCTAACAATAGCATGTTTACAGTTAGCATAAGTGAAATACAAAATATATGACACAGAGGTGTTCCCCTGACAAATTAGCTAAATTAGCTAAAAAATTAGCATGCTGAAATGCTAACTGTAACATGTGTCATGTACCAAAATATGACTAAGATGTATACCTACAAAATGAGCTAAAAGCAAGCGTAAAATACCAAAATATATGACACTGAAGTGTATGCCTGGTATATTAGCAAAGAAAAATATATAATGCTAACAGTTCTTGTGCTTCCTGTCAGGCTGCGGCACCCCCGCCATCCCTCCCGAGGTGACCGGGTATGCCCGCATTGTCAACGGAGAGGAGGCGGTGCCTCACTCCTGGCCCTGGCAGGTGTCCCTGCAGGTGAGTCCGCTGCCCCCCCCCACCCCCGTCCCCCCCCCCCGTCCCGTCAATGACGCCTTTGTCTCCGTCAGCAATCCAACGGCTTCCACTTCTGCGGCGGCTCGCTGATCAACGAGAACTGGGTGGTGACGGCCGCCCACTGCAACGTCAAGTGAGCGTCCGGCCTTTTTCGTTTTTGTTTCTCGCCCCCGCCCCCGCTAACCCCACCCTCTCACTGCAGGACCTACCACCGCGTGATCGCCGGAGAGCACGATAAGGGCTACGGCTCCAACGAGGCGGTGCAGCAGCTGAGGCCCGCCAAGGTGTTCACCCACCCCAAGTGGAACCCCCGCACCATCAACAACGACATCGCCCTCATCAAGCTGAGCTCGCCCGCCCGCCTGGGCACCAACGTGTCCCCCGTCTGCCTGGCCGAGTCCAGCGACTCCTTCGCCCCCGACACGACCTGCGTCACCTCGGGTTGGGGCCTGCAACGCTACAACGGTGAGTGTGAGGGCGGCGGGGTGCGGTGGGCGCATACTTGCCAACCCTCCCGGATTTTCCGGGAAACTCCCGAAATTCAGCGCCTCTCCCGAAAACCTCCCCGAAATTCACGCCCCCTCAAGCTCCATGAGTGGGGACAGCCTGTTTTCACGTCCGCTTTCCTGTTATATAAACAGCTTGCCTGCCCAATCACGTTACAACATCTACGGATTTTAATAAAAAACTGCACACACAAGGAGACGAAGCGGAAGAACGAGGAAGTTACAGCCATGGCGACGCCGTCTGTAATAGAGTGATTCTATGTTGTCCGTTGCCATCTCCTGGTGAATTTTGGCTATAGCGTTATGGGGCTGCTTTTTGATAGACCAACGATTTACATGGTGTTGGGCACCTGACGGCAAGTGACTCTCGCCAGTACGCAAATGGCAGAACAAAGGTTACTCTAATAGTGACAGGTAAGTGTTTTTTTTTTTTTTTTTAGTAACCAGCAAGCACAGTACAGTTAGTAGAACAACTGTGTTTTTATTACTGCGTATTTGATAGATGCCGTCTGAAATTCAACTATTTCTTTTATTTACATATCAATCAATCAATGTTTACTTATATAGCCCTAAATCACTAGTGTCTCAAAGGGCTGCACGAACCACTACGAAATCCTCGTTAGGCCCACATAAGGGCAAGGAAAACTCACACCCAGTGGGACGTCGGTGACAATGATGACTATGAGAACCTTGGAGAGGAGGAAAGCAATGGATGTCGAGCGGGTCTAACATGATACTGTGAAAGTTCAATCCACAATGGATCCAACACAGTCGCGAGAGTCCAGTCCAAAGCGGATCCAACACAGCAGCGAGAGTCCCGTTCACAGCGGAGCCAGCAGGAAACCATCCCAAGCGGAGGCGGATCAGCAGCGCAGAGATGTCCCCAGCCGATACACAGGCAAGCAGTACATGGCCACCGGATCGGACCGGACCCCCTCCACAAGGGAGAGTGGGACATAGAAGAAAAAGAAAAGAAACGGCAGATCAACTGGTCTAAAAAGGGAGTCTATTTAAAGGCTAGAGTATACAAATGAGTTTTAAGGTGAGACTTAAATGCTTCTACTGAGGTGGCATCTCGAACTGTTACCGGGAGGGCATTCCAGAGTACTGGAGCCCGAACGGAAAACGCTCTATAGCCCGCAGACTTTTTTTGGGCTTTGGGAATCACTAATAAGCCGGAGTCCTTTGAACGCAGATTTCTTGCCGGGACATATGGTACAATACAATCGGCAAGATAGGATGGAGCTAGACCGTGTAGTATTTTATACGTAAGTAGTAAAACCTTAAAGTCACATCTTAAGTGCACAGGAAGCCAGTGCAGGTGAGCCAGTACAGGTATATATGTATGTATATATGTATATAAAGGTATATACAGTATAGGTATATATGTATGTATATATGTATATAAAGGTATATACAGTATAGGTATATATGTATGTATATATGTATATAAAGGTATATACAGTACAGGCGTAATGTGATCAAACTTTCTTGTTCTTGTCAAAAGTCTAGCAGCCGCATTTTGTACCAACTGTAATCTTTTAATGCTAGACATGGGGAGACCCGAAAATAATACGTTACAGTAATCGTGACGAGACGTAACAAACGCATGGATAATGATCTCAGCGTCTTTAGTGGACAGAATGGAGCGAATTTTAGCGATATTACGGAGATGAAAGAAGGCCGTTTTAGTAACGCTTTTAATGTGTGACTCAAAGGAGAGAGTTGGGTCGAAGATAATACCCAGATTCTTTACCGTGTCGCCTTGTTTAATTGTTTGGTTGTCAAATGTTAGAGTATATATAATAAAAAAAAAATATATAGCTAGAATTCATTGAAAGTCAAGTATTTCATACATACTTATATATTTATATGTATATATGAAATATATATGAAATACTCGAGTTGGTGAATTATACTCGTCCCCTCTTAAGCGCGCCCCCTCCCCACCTCGGAGGTCTCAAGGTTGGCAAGTAAGGGTGGGCGTGTCTAAGCGTGTTTGTCCCGCAGCTCCCAGCACCCCCAACAAGCTGCAGCAAGCCTCCCTGCCCCTGCTGTCCAACGAGCAGTGCAAGAGGCACTGGGGAAGCAACATCTCTGACCTCATGATCTGCGCCGGAGGAGACGGAGCCACTTCCTGCATGGTGAGACCCCGCCCACTTGGCCGCCGTAGCACACACATGCTCCCTGCTGTACCAACCCTGGACCGCCCCGCCTTGACAGGGAGACTCCGGCGGCCCTCTGGTGTGCGAGAAGGACAACGCCTGGACTCTGGTCGGCATCGTGTCCTGGGGAAGCAGCCGTTGCTCCACCTCCACCCCCGCCGTCTACGCCCGCGTCACCGAGCTCCGCGCCTGGGTGGACCAGATCCTGGCCAGCAACTAAACGGACCACGGCACTTCTTGAAAGAGTGTTTTACAACAATAAAACAACGTGAACATCACCTATGTCTCCTTCCATTTCTTGCCAGTCCAGCTCTTACGTTCTCATTCTCACAGCTTCTGGCACTAATTACGACACCATGAATCGATGAAAGTGGACCTTGACTTAAACAAGTTGAAAACGTATTCGGGTGTTACCATTTAGTGGTCAATTGTACGGAATATGTACTGTCCTGAATAAACTACTAATAAAAGTTTCAATCAAAAAGACATAGATAGATAGATAGATAGATAGTACTTTATTTATTCCGTCAGGAGAGTTCCTTCAGGAAAATCACAATTTTCAGCACAATCCCATTCAAGATCAGACAAACATTACAGGGAGACAGAACAGGATCGCTGACGGGTCTGCCGGCTTCCAGCGCCCCTTACAAAAAAAGATGACATACAGGTAAACAAGGGGGGGGGGGGGGGGGGGGGGGGAATAGAAGATTAAAATAAAATTAAAAAATAAAAAATCGGTCTTAGCCTACGCCCTGGAGTGGGGGTGCAGACTGAGGCCAAGGGAAAAGAACAACTCATAGCCATAGTACACATCCCTCTTCCATGTGTGTAAGAGGGAAACATCAAACATCAAACCCCGTTTCCATATGAACGGAATACAATGATTTGCAAATCATTTTCAACTCATATTCAGTTGAATATGCTACAAAGACAACATATTTGATGTTCAAACTGATAAACATGTTTTTGCAAATAATCATTAACCTTTAGAATTTGATGCTGTCAGGACTGGGACTATGAGGTGGTTTGTTTTTCCGAGGCAAAGGAAAGTTGGCACGAGCAAGACGTGAATGTAAGTATATATTTATTTCTTTACGCTATAACTCAAAAAGGCAAACCAAAGGCGCGCACAAGGGCGGAGAACAAACTTGACTAGAAAACAAAACTAGCACTATGGCATGACTATAGACAAAAAAACCAAAACTGTGACATAAAAAAAACAAAAAACTTAAGTGGCATGAGCAGGAGGGAAATTATGAGCAGAGTGATTAGCAAGCATGGCATGGCATGAAGGGAGTAGGGGTAAAGTCGCCAGGCTGACTTCCTGGCAACATCTGGTTTAAAGAATAGACATGATAATTGCAAACAGGTGTGAGACATGAGGACAAGGTGAAAACTAATGAATTGGCATGGTAGCAAAGCAAACAAGGAAGTGCAGGAACAGGAACTGGTGTCCAAAAAACAAAACCGAACATGACCAAAACAAAACATGATCCCATAGACGTGACAGATGCCAGCAACCCGTGACAAAAAAGTTGGGAAAAAAGGCAACACATACTGATAAAGTTGAGGAATGCCCATCAAACACTTATTTGGAACATCCCACAGGTGTGCAGGCTAATTGGGAACAGGTGGGTGCCATGATTGGGTATAAAAACAGCTTCCCAAAAAATGCTCAGTCTTTCACAAGAAAGGATGGGGCGAGGTACACCCCTTTGTCCACAACTGCATGAGCAAATAGTCAAACAGTTTAAGAACAACGTTTCTCAAAGTGCAATTGCAAGAAAATTAGGGATTTCAACATCTACGGTCCATAACATCATCAAAAGATTCAGAGAATCTGGAGAAATCACTGCACGTAAGCGGCATGGCCGGAAACCAACATTGAATGACCGTGACCTTCGATCACTCAGATGGCACTGTATCAAAAACCGACATTAATCTCTAAAGGATATCACCACATGGGCTCAGGAACACTTCAGAAAACCACTGTCACTAAATACAGTTTGTCGCTACATCTGTAAATGCAAGTTAAAGCTCTACAATGCAAAGCGAAAGCCATTTATCAACAACATCCAGAAACGCCGCCGGCTTCTCTGGGCCCGAGATCATCTAAGATGGACTGATGCAAAGTGGAAAAGTGTTCTGTGGTCTGACGAGTCATCATTTCAAATTGTTTTTGGAAATATTCGACATCGTGTCATTCCGACCAAAAGTGTAACGAACCATCCAGACTGTTGTCGACGCAAAGTTCAAAAGCCAGCATCTGTGATGGAATGGGGGTGCATTAGTGGCCAAGGCATGGGTAACTTACACATCTGTGAAGGCACCATTAATGCTGAAAGGTCCATACAGGTTTTGGAATAACATATGCTGCCATCTAAGCGCCGTCTTTTTCATGGACGCCCCTGCTTATTTCAGCAAGAGAATACCAAGCCGCATTCAGCACATGTTACAACAGTGTGGCTTTGTAAAAAAAAGAGTGCGAGTTCTTTCCTGGCCCGCCTGCAGTCCAGACCTGTCTCCCATTGAAAATGTGTGGCGCATTACGAAGCGTAATGCGCCACACAGACTGTTGAACGACTGAAGCTCTACATAAAACAAGAATGGGAATGAATTCCACTTTCAAAGCTTCAACAATTAGTTTCCTCAATTCCCAAACGTTTATTGAGTGTTGTTAAAAGAAAAAGTGATGTAACACAGTGGTGAACATGCCCTTTCCCAACTACTTTGGCACGTGTTGCAGCCATGAAATTGTAAGTTAATTATTATTTGCAAAAAAAAATAAAGTTTATGAGTTTGAACGTCAAATATGTTGTCTTTGTAGTGCATTCAACTGAATATGGGTTGAAAAAGATCTGTAAATCATTGTATTCTGTTTATATTTACATCTAACACAATTTCCCAACTCATATGGAAACGGGGTTTGTATTTGATATTTGATTACTTACTATGGTATATTTTGTATTCATCAATCAATCAATGTTTATGTATATAGCCCCAAATCACAAGTGTCTCAAAGGGCTGCACAAGCCACAACGACATCCTCGGCTCAGATCCCACATCAGGGCAAGGAAAAACTCAACCCAGTGAGATGACAATGAGAAACCTTGGAGAGGACTGTTGGCCCAGTAAGTAACAACAAATGTAAGCAAAATGAGCACACACAAAAAACAGTACTATGTTAACACACAGACAATAGCATGTTTACAGTTAGCATTAGTGACATACCAAACACCTTTGACACCGCTAAATTAGCCGACAAAACCTAGCATGCTAATTTTAGCATGCTACAATGCTAACTGTGACATGTGTCAGGTACCAAAATGTATTACTCGGAGGTGTGTACCCGAAAAATTTGTTTAAATTGCTAGTCTGCTAACGTTAACGGGCATCAAATATCAAAATATGACTGACGTGTTTACCTACAAAATCAGCTAAAAAAGCTAGGAAGTGAACAATACTAAGTTAACTTGCTAACAATAACATGCTTACAGTTAGCATTGGTGAAATACCAAAATTAATGACACTCATGTGTTTATATGTTAAATTAGCTAAAACATCTAGCATGCTAAAATACTAACTGTAATGTACATCAATTATCTACAGTAAATATATTACTGTAAAATTTTTACCTGAAAAATGTGTTTAAGATGCTACCCCGCTTACGTTAGCATGCATCAAGCACCAAAATATGACTTTCTTTCTTTCTTTCTTTCTTAGTTTATTTTGAACATGAACATACTTACAACATAATACATCAGACAATTTTATATCATTTCACATCACTTAGGTGTATATCTACAAAATCAGCGAAAAAAAAGCTAGAATTCTAACTGTAGTTTGCTAACATATTGAAAACAGCATGTGTACAGTTAGCTTTAGTAAAATACAAAAATATATGACACTGAGGTGCACACCTGCTAAATTAGCACAGAAAAATCTATCCTGCTAACAGTTAAAATTTTAACTGTAGCCTATGTCAAGTACCAAAATATAGTACTCAAAGGTGTGTACCTGAAAAATGTGTTTAAAATGCTAGTCTGCATCAAGTACCAAAATATAATTGACGTTTCTAACCACAAAATTAGCTAAAAAACGCAAGCATGCAAACAGTACTAAGGTAACATGCTAAACATAGTATGTTTTTACAGTTAGCATTAGTGAAATACAAAATATATGACCCTGAAGTGTACACCTGCTAAATTAGCTAAACAAATCTAACATGTTAATGTTAGCATGCTAAAAACGCTAACTTGTACATGTACCTAAAAATGTTTACCACTACTACTACCTACAAAATGAGCTTAAAAAAATAAATAGATAAAAAGTCAGTTTTTAAGTATGTATAATCAACGTTGTTCCACTGTCCTGTGCCTGCTGGGAAGGCGAACTGAAATGCTAACAGTTTGCACGCTGCCCAGATAGCAAAGTAAGTGACAGAAAATGTAAGCAAAATGAGCATGCTAAAATGCTGTAACATGTATCAGGTACCAAAATATGTCACTCTGAGGTGTACACCTGCTAAATTACCTAAACAAATCCAGCATGATAATGTTAGCATGCTGAAATGCTAACTTTTACATGTACCAAAATATGATTACTACTACTACTACCTACAAAATTAGCTAAAAAAAAGTTATCATTCTAACGTCAGTAGTACCATTTATCAAGTACCAAAATATAAATGAGGTTTATAACCACAAAATTAGCTAAAAAAGAAAGCATGCTAACAGTACTATGGTGACATGCTAACAATAGCATGTTTACAGTTAGCATTAGTGAAATACAAAATATATGACTCTGAGGTGTACACCTGCTAAATTAGCTAAACAAATCTAGCATGATAATGTTAGCATGCTGAAATGCTAACTTTTACATGTGTCATGTACCAAAATGTGATTAATACTACTACCACTACTACTACTACTGCCTACAAAATGAGCTAAAAAAAAAAAATAGCATTCTCACGTCAGCAGTACCATTTATCAAGTACCAAAATATAACTGAGGTTTATACCCGCAAAATTAGCTAAAAAAAAACAAAACAAGCATGCTAACAGTACTATGATAACATGCTAACAATAGCATGTTTTTACAGTTAGCATTAGTGAAATACAAAATATGTCACTCCGAGGTGTACACTTGCTAAATTAGCTAAACAAAGCTAGCATAATAATGTTAGTATGCTGAAATGCTAACTTTTGCATGTACCAAAATATGATTACTACTACTACTACCTACAAAATGAGCAAAAAAAAAAAAAAAAAAACAGTACTATGATAACACACTGACAATAGCATGTTTAGTTAGCATTAGTGAAATACCAAACATTTTTGACACCGCAAAATTAGCCAACAAAACCTAGCATGCTAATGTTAGCATGCTAAAATGCTAACTGTAACATGTGTCAGGTACCAAAATATGTCACTCTGAGGTGTACACCAGCTAAATTAACTAAACAAATCTAGCATGATAATGTTAGCATTCTGAAAAGCTAACTTTTAAATGTACCAAAATATGGTTACTACTACCTTCAAAATGAGCTAAAAAAATAAAAAAAAAGTTAGCATTATATTGTTAGCAGTATCATTTGTCCAGTAACAAAATATTTGGCGCTGTAAAATTAGCAAAAAGCTAGCATGCTAATATTAGAATAATAACTATTGGGCCCAGAACCATTAAAAATGAGCTACGGGCTCCAAATGGCCCCCGAACCGCACTTTGGACACCCCTGGCTTAACATGTTCTGTAGCGGCTCTTCACGCTGCCTTAGTGCTCTAAAGCAGCTCAGTGCTTTCGGGACCTTTCAAGAGGCCACTTGGGACGTTTGCCAGCCCGAAAAGAAACGTACTAAATATTTACATGACGTTCGAGGTCTGCTTGGTTCTTGCCGCCCAACGAGGTTCACCGCTGTCACTTTGGACGCCATCCATCACACTGCTGACCCCGCGCTGCGTCACAGAGAGGCGGGGCCTATCCCGGTTGGCGCCAGGAGGCGGGGTTATTTACGGCCTGTCAATCACCAAGACTAATACAGCTGGCGTTGTGTAGTCTGCACCTTGCTACTTGTTTGGAATGCAATCAAAAATTATGTTGTTCCCATAAAGTTTGTTATAACCCATGTTGGAAAATACTAAAGCATGTAAAAATGGTAGCTCGTTTTTTGGATAATAAAGTCATCCCTTGCCACGCTGCGCTTCAAATAAAAAACCCAAAACCAGTGAAGTTGGCACGTTGTGTAATTCGTAAATAAAAACAGAATTCAATGATTTGCAAATCCTTTTCAACTTATATTCAATTCAATAGACTGCAAAGACAAGATATTTAATGTTCAAACTGAGAAAGTTTTTGGGGGTTTTTTTTGCAAAAAAGTTGGTACAGGGGCATTTTTACCACTGTGTTACATGGCCTTTTCTTTTAAAGGCCGACTGAAATAAGATTTTCTTATTCAAACAGGGATAGCAGGTCCATTCTATGTGTCATACTTGATCATTTCGCGATATTGCCATATTTTTGCTGAAAGGATTTAATAGATAACATCCACGATAAAGTTCGCAACTGGAGAAAAGCCCTGCCTCTACCGGAAGTCCCAGATGATGACGTCACATGTTTGATGGCTCCTCACATATTCACATTGTTTTTAATGGGAGCCTCCAACAAAAAGTGCTTTCCGGACGGAGAAAACGACAATTTCCCCATTAATTTGAGCGAGGATGAAAGATTCATGTTTGAGGATATTGATAGCGATGGACTAGAAAAAAAAAAAAAGTAAAAAAAAAAAAAAAAAATTTGATTGCATTGGGATGGATTCCGATGTTTTTAGACAAATTTACTAGGAGAATTCTGGGAAATCCCTAATCTTTCTATTGTGTTGCTAGTGTTTTAGTGAGTTTAATAGTACCTGATAGTCGGAAGGGTGTCTCCACGGGTGTGTTGACGACAATGTCTCAGGGATGTCGACGGCAGCTTTATGGACGGCACAAGTTCAGCTTTTCTCCGGTAAGAACGGACTTTTTACCACAATTTTCTCACTGAAACCTGCCGGTTGACATGTGGTCGGGATCCATGTTGGCTTGACCGCGCTCTGATCCATAGTAAAGTTTCACCTCCAGTAATTTTAAACAAGGAATCACCGTGTGTTTGTGTGGCTAAAGGCTAAAGCTTCCCAACTCCATCTTTCTACTGTGACTTCTCCAATATTAATTGAACAAATTGCAAAAGATTCAGCAACACAGATGTCCAAAATACTGTGTAATTATGCCGTTAAAGCAGACGACTTTTAGCTGTGTGTGTGTGCAGCGCCCATACTTCCTAAAAACCCGTGATGTCTTGCGTACACGTCATCATTACACGATGTTTCAAAGACGATACTCCCGGGAAATTAAAAATTGCAATTTAGTAAACTAAAGCGGCCGTATTGGCATGTGTTGCAATGTTAATATTTCATCATTGATATATAAACTATCAGACTGCGTGGTGGCTAGTAGTGGCTTTCAGTAGGCCTTTAACAACACTCGGTAAACGTTTGGGAGATGAGGAGACCAATTTTTGAAGCTTTTCAAGTGGAATTATTTACCATTCTTGCTTGATGTACAGCTTAAGTCAGGGGTCTCCGTTGTGGTATTCTAGTACCCGCATTCTTTTACTACAAAGCCACATCTGTTTTAGCACCTGGCTTGGCATTGTCTTGCTGAAATAAGCAGGGGTGTCCATGATAACGTTGCTTGGATGGCAACATATGTTTCTCCAAAACCTGTATGGACCTTTCAGCATTAAAGGCCTACTGAAATGAGATTTTCTTATTCAAACGGGGATAGCAGGTCCATTCTATGTGTCATACTTGATCATTTTGCGATATTGCCATATTTTTGCTGAAAGGATTTAGTAGAGAACATCGACGTTAAAGTTCGCAACTTTTGGTCGCTAATAAAAAAGCCTTGCCTATAACGGAAGTAGCAGACGATGTGCGTGTGACATCACAGGTTGTAGAGCTCCTCACATTGTTTATAATCATGGTCACCAGCAGCAAGAGCGATTTGGACTGAGAAAACGACAATTTC
>NC_084612.1:2426149-2523649 GCF_033978795.1 Nerophis ophidion
CATGATCGAGCCATGGCCTTCCTGTGGATCCTCTCTTGCCTCGCCTTCGTCGGCGCCGCCTACGGTAAGCGATCTCCCTCAGGCAGGGCCAGCAGGAGGCGAACATTTTGTCACTTCGGACTGTCACATTGATGATGTCATCAGGTTGCGGCAGCCCCGCCGTCCCTCCCGTCATCACTGGATACTCTCGTATCGTCAACGGTGAGGAGGCGGTGCCTCACTCCTGGCCCTGGCAGGTGTCCCTGCAGGTACGCACACACACACACTCACACACGCACACACACACACACACACACACACACACACACACACACATGTGTGTGTGTGTGTGTGTTATTACCATGAATTGATTAACGTGGACCCCGACTTAAACAAGTTGAAAAACTATTCGGGTGTTACCATTTAGTGGTCAATTGTACGGAATATGTACTGTACTGTGCAAACTACTAATAAAAGTATCAATCAATCAATCAATCAACACACACACACACACACACGTCGTGATGTCATGGTTGTGTTGCAGGACTACACAGGCTTCCACTTCTGCGGCGGCTCCCTCATCAACGAAAACTGGGTGGTGACGGCCGCTCACTGCAACGTCAGGTGACATGCTACCTCTCACACGCTACATGCTAAATCAGGGGTGTCCAAACTTTTTCCACAAAGGACCGCACACGGAAAAATTTAAAGGCCTACTGAAATGAGATTTTCTTATTCGAACGGGGATAGCAGGTCCATTCTATATGTCGTGCTTGATCATTTCGCGATATTGCCATATTTTTGCTGAAAGGATTTAATAGAGAACATCCACGATAAAGTTCGCAATTTTTGGTGCTGATAAAAAAGCCTCGCCTTTACCGGAAGTCGCAGACGATGACGTCACAAGGGTGAGGGCTCCTCTCATCCTCACATTGTTTATAATGGGAGCCTCCAGCAGCAAGAGCAATTCGGACCGAGAAAACGACAATTTCCCCATTAATTTGAGCGAGGATGAAAGATTCGTGGATGATGATATTGATAGCGAAGGACTAGAAATTAAAAAAAAAAAAAATAACATAAAGTAAAAAAAAAAAAGGCGATTTCATTGGGAGCGAATCAGATGTTTTTAGACACATTTACTAGGATAATTCTGGGAAATCCCTTATTTTTCTATTGTGTTGCTAGTGTTTTAGTGAGTTAAATAGTACCTGATAGTTGGAGGGGTGTGTCCACGAGTGTGTTGATGCCAGTCTCTGGACGGCGCAAGCTCCGCAGATCTCCGGTAAGAGGCGACTTTTTACCACAATTTTCTCACTGAAACCTGCCGGTTGACAAGTGGTCGGGATCCATGTTCGCTTGACCGCTCTGATCCATAGTAAAGCTTCACCTCCGGGAATTTTAAACAAGGAATCACCGTGTGTCTGTGTGGCTAAAGGCTAAAGTTTCCCAACTCTGTCTTTCTACTTTGACTTCTCCAATATTAATTGAACAAATTGCAAAAGATTCAGCAACACAGATGTCCAGAATACTGTGTAATCATGCGATTAAAGCAGACTACTTATAGCTTGGATCATACCGCAACGTTTTCATTAGGACACTTTGCGGGAAATTTAAAATTGCAATTTAGTAAACTAAAAAGGCCGTATCGGCATGTGTCGCAATGTTAATATTTCATCATTGATATATAAACTATCAGACTAGTAGTGGGTTTCAGTCTGCCTTTAGGAAACGTGAGTCTGAAAGAACGTAACCCAGACTGTACTTCCAGCGGCTCACTATGCTACATGCTACATGCTAAATACGGGTTACTGTACGTACATTTTTGGTCAAAATGCTATAAATGACCAAACATGGGCCCCGTCGTGCGTAGGACCTCCCACCGCGTGATTCTCGGCGAGCACGACCGCTCGTCCACGGCCGAGGACACCCAGGTGATGAGGGTCGGCAAGGTGTTCAAGCACCCCCGCTACAACGGCTTCACCATCAACAACGACATCCTGCTCATCAAGCTGGCCAGCCCCGCCCAGATGAACATGCGCGTGTCCCCCGTCTGCGTGGCCGACACCGGCGACAACTTCCCCGGCGGGATGAAGTGCGTGACCAGCGGCTGGGGTCTGACCCGTCACAACGGTGAGGGCGGCGACAGCAAGGGGGCGTGGCCTAGCGACACCTAAGGGCGGTAACACGGATGTGTTTGCGTTGCAGCTCCCGACACTCCCGCCCTCCTGCAGCAGGCCTCCCTGCCCCTGCTGACCAATGAGCAGTGCCGTCGTTACTGGGGCAGCAGGATCAGCAACCTGATGATCTGCGCCGGGGCCTCCGGAGCTTCCTCCTGCATGGTGGGCGGGGCCCTCATCCGATGGCTCCTCTCTTGACGCCCTCTTTGCTCATGATCTCGTTGGTGTTTTGCAGGGCGACTCTGGCGGTCCCCTGGTCTGCCAGAAGGCCGGCGCCTGGACTCTGGTGGGTATCGTGTCCTGGGGCAGCGGAACTTGCACGCCAACCATGCCTGGCGTGTACGCCCGTGTCACCGAGCTCCGCGCCTGGATGGACCAGACCATCGCCTCCAACTGAGCAGTTTTTCCTTTCAAGTTCAATAAAAACATTTAAATAAACTAATTGTGTCAATCAAATTAATGTAATTCCATCTTGGCAGTCAGAATTTAGTACCAATATATACAGTCGCGATCAAAACTTTACATACAATCAATCAATGTTTATTTATATAGCCCTAAATCACAAGGGTCTCAAAGGGCTGCACAAGCCACAACGACATCCGCGGTACAGAGCCCACATAAGGGCAAGGAAAAACTCACCCCAGTGGGACATCGATGTGAAGGACTATGAGAAACCTTGGAGAGGACCGCATATCTTAATCAGGAAAAATCACTAATGATGTTCCATAAATTCTTTTTTGAATTTCTTTCAAAAAGATTCAAATTAGCTAGTTTTTCTCTTCATTTTTTTCAGTTGAATTTTGAATTTCAAAGAGTCGAAATTGAAGATAAACTATGTTTCAAAATTTAATTTTCATTTTTTTCGTGTTTTCCCCTCTTTTAAACCGTTCAATTAAGTGTTTTTTTTCATAATTTATTCTCTACAAAAAACCTTCCGTAAAAGGAAAAAAATGTATGACGGAATGACAGACAGAAATACCCATTTTATATATATATATATATATATATACACATATATATATATATATATATACGTATATATACACATATATATTTCAATTTCGTTTTCGCTATCTGCCTCCACACTCCAACCATCCGTTTCAATAATGCCAATCTGTTGAATCGCTTAAGCCGCTGAAATCCGAGTCTGAATCCGAGCTAACGTTGCTATATCTTGCTGTTCTATCCGTCACTTCCTCCCACTTCCAAAGACATGCACCTGGGGATAGGTTGATTGGCAACACTAAATTGGCCCTAGTGTGTGAATGTGAGTGTGAATGTTGTCTGTCTATCTGTGTTGGCCCTGTGATGAGGTGGCGACTTGTCCAAGGTGTACACCGCCTTCCGCCCATTTTCCTATGTGACGTCACAGGAAAATGGACAGATGGATTTACAGATCGCGAAAATCAGGCACTTTAAAGCCTTTTTTCGGGATATTCTATGATGGGTAAAATTTTGAAAAAAACTTTGAAAAATAAAATAAGTCACTGGGAACTGGTTTTATTGGTTTTAACCCTTCTGAAATTGTGATAATGTTCCCCTTTTAAAGTTTGTCTAAGTCTAAGTCCAAGTATAGTTTTGACCACAACTGTATATATCGCTGTACACCACGTTATGAGTTCCCCCCATAGGTGGATGGTGCAATATATTTCAGCTTTATTTTTTAGGACCTAAAAAAAAATTTCTAGGCGCAGTCAAGGCGTTGAGGGGTTCCGGTTTGGTAACCGCAGGATTAGGTCTCTGCTTTTTGCAGATGATGTGGTCCTGATGGCTTCATCTGGCCGGGATCTTCAGCTCTCGCTGGATCGGTTCGCAGCCGAGTGTGAAGCGACCGGAATGAGAATCAGCACCTCCAAGTCCGAGTCCATGGTTCTCGCCCGGAAAAGGGTGGAGTGCCATCTCCGGGTTGGGGAGGAGACCCTGCCCCAAGTGGAGGAGTTCAAGTACCTAGGAGTCTTGTTCACGAGTGGGGGAAGAGTGGATCGTGAGATCGACAGGCGGATCGGTGCGGCGTCTTCAGTAATGCGGACGTTGTACCGATCCGTTGTGGTGAAGAAGGAGCTGAGCCGGAAGGCAAAGCTCTCAATTTACCGGTCGATCTACGTTCCCATCCTCACCTATGGTCATGAGCTTTGGGTCATGACCGAAAGGATAAGATCACGGGTACAAGCGGCCGAAATGAGTTTCCTCCGCCGTGTGGCGGGTCTCTCCCTTAGAGATAGGGTGAGAAGCTCTGTCATCCGGGAGGAGCTCAACGTAAAGCCGCTGCTCCTCCACATCGAGAGGAGCCAGATGAGGTGGTTTGGGCATCTGGTCAGGATGCCACCCGAACGCCTCCCTAGGGAGGTGTTTAGGGCACGTCCAGCTGGTAGGAGGCCACGGGGAAGACCCAGGACACGTTGGGAAGACTATGTCTCCCGGCTGGCCTGGGAACGCCTCGGGATCCCCCGGGAAGAGCTAGACGAAGTGGCTGGGGAGAGGGAAGTCTGGGTTTCCCTGCTTAGGCTGTTGCCCCCGCGACCCGACCTCGGATAAGCGGAGGATGATGGATGGATGGATAAAAAAAAATGTAAAATGAATAGGAAGATTAGATAAGTCGAAGGTAAGAGGCATGGTCGAACCCCTCTGGCTTGGTGTGGTAATACCAACCTAACCAGCTCATCGCCTGGCTGCTGGCAGACAGACAAAAACAAACTCAGAAGACGTCAAGTTGATATTTGAAGACATTTAATCCCTGGCTAACGAGAACATGCTCGTGTGTTAGGTGCGTCTAGGCGGGCAGGCGTGGCCCACGCGGCGGCAGTAGCAGATGGCGTTGAAGAAGCGGCAGTAGCAGGTATCGCAGGGGTCGCAGCACGGCAGCGGGTAGCCCAGACACGACTGCTGGTGAGGGATGCAGCGGCGAGGCGAGCGCATGGCGCGGCCTTGCTGCTGCTGCAGCGCCGCCGCCGCCGCCACCGCTGCTGCCACTGAGTCCTGCAAGAGGACGTTGACAAGGTCACGTTTGAGCGACAACATGAGGTTTGGGTTATAGTGTCAAAGGGAAACTGCCATTTTGGGGTAATTTTGTTCCCATCATTCACAATCCTTGTGTAAGACAAGAACACGTACCGTATTTTCCGGACCATAAGGTGCACTGGATTATAAGGCACACTGCCGATGTCAGGTCTATTTTCAAACAAAAGGCGCGTAAAAGGAGTCATATTATGATTTTTTTTCTCAAATTGAATACACTTCTTTGTGGTCTACATAACATGTAATGGTGGTTCTTTGGTCATAATGTTGCATTGATTATGTTTTACAGATCGTCTTCAAGCCGCTTTCTGACAGTCGCTTCAGAATGCGCAGTTTTGTGGGTAGTCCTATTTATGTGGCTCACCTTCTTTGTTGTAGCGGTGCAGCGTGCAAGGACGGGATTGGAACTCGTGTCAAAAGATTGAGCTAACTGTTTTAATGACAGTCCGACAGAGAGGCAGGGCACGCTGGAGCCCAGCCCAAGATGGCGGCGAGGAGGCGGGGCGTGCCGGGAGCGACGCCACAATCGAGATCAGGTGCGTGGATCGCGCACCTGGATACGATTAATGAATCCTCTCACACTGTTTAAAAGGGCGGCAGCCGTGAACGTCGAGGAGAGAGGTGAAGAAACAACGACGGAACGAGACGAAGCGCATGCAACCCGGAAGAGAGCGAGAGCGAAAGGCAGAGCGAGAGGCAGAAGACGCGGGCGACTGAAAATAAACCCGAAAAATACTTTTCTTATTAGAAAATAAAGAAAGTCAACACTGCTCAAAGTCATGTCCTTCCTTGGTGGTCCCTGGAACCCGCACGACGGTGAGAGTCGTTCACAATGACATTCAGACTTTACTTCAATCAATAACGGAGCAGCATCTTCTGCGATGAGGTGGCGACTTGTCCTACCGCCCGAATGCAGCTGAGATAGGCTCCAGCAACCCCCCGCAACCCTAAAAGGGGCAAGCGGTAGAAAAATGGATGGATTGATGGAGCAGCGCCTCCTCATCCGTGGCTCACTAGTGCAATAACAACGCCGGAAATGTGTCCCATGAAAAACCGTCCGACCGGAACTCTAACAACTAATGTTCTTTCGGTGAATAATTTAAACTCACTACACCGGTATGTTTTAGCGCTTTCATGGTGAGTTTACTGACAGATATAAGTAAGAACTTTACACTACTTTAGATTAAAAATGGCAACAGCGGAGGATGAACGTCCCATAACGAGAAGATAGAGAAAAAGAAGAAGCTTATCGACTACGGAGTTGGCACGGACGACAAAGGCAGACGCGAGCAATTTTTCAGGACTTATGCAGATCCCAAATGCAGATCAGCAGGTACCAGAAGGTAAGAAAAGTTGCTTTTGCATAGTATTGTGAAACAGACCGCCAGATAATATGTCTTACCTTATACACACAACATAATAATACTCCTATGTTGAAGAACAGTACAATCCATTAAGCGGTGCAGTTTCATAGTTTACCAAAGTCCTACTTTAGTCAACTTTTGTTAGCGTTTATTTACGAGTTAGAGTGCATATAAAAAAAAGGAAAACGTGTGTTCTTGTCTTACATAAGGATTGTGAATGATAAACAACATTCCCCCCAAAAAAGGGCAGTTCCCTTTTAAGTTAGGGTTGGTAGGATTTGAGTTAGGTGGTTTGAAAGTTAGGGGCCCTTAGCACCCATCATCAGCCTCACCTCGGCATAAGAGCCCGCCGCCATCAAGAAGTGATCTTCCACTGAGTCGACAGGAAGGAGGGCGAGCGCAGGGCCTCTTTCTGCCCATTGAAATAAACAGACACTTAATAAATCATATATTTAAGTGTCAAATGATTTCGAAATTCATCATGAGTCACTTGACTACCACAGCATCACCGTCAAAAATCACTGACCCGTTTCGGACAGGTAGGAGGAGTCAGGCTGGCCCGGGGCCGCCAGGTCGTTGTCCGCCTGGAGGTTTTGGAGGTTCTGGTGGACCAGTGCAGACGAGAGCGTCAGAAGACCGAAGGCCCAGCAGGAGAGCAGCAAAGATCTCGTCATTCTGGAGTGACTGTAGTGCTGCTAAAACTGTTTTCAGTCAAACTTGTGGAAGTCCTTTCTCTTTCCAGCCAAGTCCCCTGCTAACTAGGGAGAAACCTTTTTAGTTGGAGAATAAACAACCGCATCATAACATTTCCATACTGTTCATTTCTTTGTATGATGCTATCAGCAGGGGATATTTTATATATATATATATATATCCATCCATCCATCCATTTTCTACCGCTTATTCCCTTTCGGGGTCGCGGGGGGCGCTGGCGCCTATCTCAGCTACAATCGGGCGGAAGGCGGGGTACACCCTGGACAAGTCGCCACCTCATCACAGGGCCAACACAGATAGACAGACAACATTCACACTCACATTCACACACTAGGGCCAATTTAGTGTTGCCAATCAACCTATCCCCAGGTGCATGTCTTTGGAAGTGGGAGGAAGCCTTCACGCATTCACGGGGAGAACATGCAAACTCCACACAGAAAGATCCCGAGCCTGGATTTGAACCCAGGACTGCAGGACCTTCGTATTGTGAGGCAGACGCACTAACCCCTCTGCCACCGTGAAGCCTATATATATATATATATATATATATATATATATATATATATATATATATATATATATATATAAATATATATATATATTAGGGGTGTGGGAAAAAATCGATTCAAATACGAATCTAATCGTTTACGTTGTGCATTTCAGAATCGATTCTCATTTCTAATAAATCGATTTTTTTTTTTATCAATCCAACAAACCACTACAGAGCAATACCATAACAATGCAATCCAATTCCAAAACCAAACCTGACCCAGCAACACTCAGAACTGCAATTAACAGAGCAATTGAGAGGAGACACAAACACGACACAGAACAAACCAAAAGTAGTGAAACAAAAATGAATATTATCAACAACAGTATCAATATTAGTTATAATTTCAGCATAGCAGTGATTAAAAATCCCTCACTGACATTATCATTAGACATTTATAAAAATAATAAAAAGGAACAATAGTGTCACAGTGGCTTACACTTGCATCGCATCTCATAAGCTTGACAATGTCCAATGTTTTCACAAAAAAAAAAAAAGTTATATTTTTGGTTCGTTTAATAGTTAAAAGAAATTTACATTATTGCAATCAGTTGATAAAACATTGTCCTTTACAATTATAAAAGCTTTTTACAAAAATCTACTACTCTGCTAGCATGTCAGCAGACTGGGGTAGATCCTGCTGAAATCCTATGTATTGAATGAATACAGAATCGTTCTGAATTGGAAAAATATGGTTTTTGAATCAAGAATCGAATCCAAAAAAAATCGATGTAGTTTTGATGCCTTCAGTGACAATCTACAATGTAAATATTCATAAAAATAAAGAAAAGGCATTGAGATGAGAAGATGTGTCAAAATGTTTGGCCTGTACTGTATACATATGTATATCTGACTACACTAACCATAATCCTTTGATAACAATATTGATCTTAATAATAATAGATTTAAGCCTGTAAAGCTAGAAGCAGGCAACTCGCAGTTACAACATGTTTTTTGGAAGAACCAAAAGAGAAATATGAATTCAAACATTAATCAAAAAGTCAAATTTTAGGACAGTGTTTCTTCACCATAGGTGTGCTCGGGGCCCAATAACGGGCCCCGAACCCCCCCTACAAAGGCGCCAAATAAATATTGGTTTCTCAGCTGTAGTTTGTATGGGCCGTAGCGGTACCCAGTTGTAATACACTTTCCACCACTTGAGGCAGTATTGTAATACATCAAACAAGCAGAAAAAGTCTGTAGCTATAAAATCAGAGAGATGTCTTCCATCCATCCATTTTCTACCGCTTATTCCCTTTCGGGGTCGTGGGGGGCGCTGGCGCCTATCTCAGCTACAATCGGGCGGAAGGCGGGGTACACCCTGGACAAGTCGCCACCTCATCGCAGGGCCAACACAGATAGACAGACAACATTCACACTCACATTCACACACTAGGGCCAATTTAGTGTTGCCAATCAACCTATCCCCAGGTGCATGTCTTTGGAAGTGGGGGGAAGCCGGAGTACCCGGAGGGAACCCACGCATTCACGGGGAGAACATGCAAACTCCACACAGAAAGATCCCGAGCCTGGATTTGAACCCAGGACTGCAGGACCTTCGTATTGTGAGGCAGACGCACTAACCCCTCTGCCACCGTGAAGCCAGAGACATCAGAGAGATGTCTTAAGCGCAAAAATGAAGACTAAAGTAGTGACGCTGTATTTTATGCAGTTTATTTCAGAAACATATATAGTTGTATTATTTATTATTAATTTAGTTAGAATTTGTTTATTTTAGCACTGTGTATATATATGTATGTAAATGTATTTTAGTTTTATCTTATGCAGAACCGTATTTTTCCAACTATAAGTTGCAGTTTTTTTCATAGTTTGGCCAGGGGTGCGACTTATACTCGGTAGCGACTTATGTGTGAAATTATTAACACATTACCGTAAAATATCATAAAAATATTATTGAGATCATTCACGTAAGAGACTAGACGTACAAGATTTCATGGGATTTAGTAATTAAGAGTGACAGATTGTTTGGTAAACGTATAGCATGTTCTATATGTTATAGTTATTTGAACGACTTTTACCATAATATGTTACGTTGACATATCAGGCACCTTCTCAGGTGGTTATTTATGCGTCATATAACGTACACTTATTCAGCCTGTCGTTCACTATTCTTTATTTATTTCAAAATGCCTTTCAAATGTCTATTCTTGGTGTTGGGTTTTATCAAATACATTTCCCCCCAAAAAGCGACTTATACTCCAGTGCTGCTTCTATGTTTTTTTCCTTCTTTATTACGCATTTTGAGCAGGTGCGACTTATACTCCGAAAAAATACGGTATATTTGATTAGTAAATCTTTATTTGAATCAGCCTGACCTAAGCCTCGATACTGATACTTGTGGTTAACACGGTTTCATATCAGAAAACAAGGTTTATTCGGTTAAACTGTAAGTACTGTAGTTTAGATATAATTGTTGAATATGATTAAAAATCAAGAGTAATATTACTAGTGTTAATATTTGAGTGGGATCCCGGGCCCCTATGTAGTGGAAATGTTGGGCCCCGAGGTCAAAAAGGTTAAGAACCCCTGCTTTGGGACAAGATCTCACATCAAATATTCCCAACATATCAATATTCCCGTGGACAAGACACAATAATAAACATATTTGACACATTTGGACATCAAGTGGAACTACGACATACGGAGTGGAAAAGAGAGGAGACTCACCTGCGTCCGTGACTCTCCGCCGTCTCTTTCGCTCCAGGAAATGACGGCCATTTAAAGTTCATGAGAGGAGGTCACATGACCAGCCTGGGGATGCTATGGGGGGGGTGGGGCGGGGTTACCCTCACCATCTCTGCAATGCCGTTGTGACCTTAAGGGTCATTAGAAAACTTCCTGATGACATCATCGCATCGTTTGTGCCAATTTCTGGTCGGCTTTCCACCCCTCTACTCCTGAACATGTTACCATGGTAACAAGCTCTCCTGACAACTTTTGGGGTCGAATGGAATCCCACAGGGGGGGTCACTTCATTAGGTACACATGATCAATTCAAGAGTGACAACACCAAGCACAATAATAAATATAAAAAGTGTCAATCAAAAGTGAACAATGTCATTCTTGCAAAAGCAGATTTTAGGTTAATAGGAACAGGAAGCCGACGCGCGTAAAAACACGTATTGCATCACGTGTTCTTTTCCGAGCCCATGTTCCCCTCCTAATTGTCGTCTCCGCGCAGAACATTAGTTCCGTACTCCTTTTGTTAGCGGCAATCAGCGTGCGCATTAAGCTCGCAAACATGGCGCCCGTTCTCTCAGCACGCTGGTGACTTCACCGCTACACTCAACGCAAATCAAATCAGCGCCGCCCTCGACGCTCTGAGGTCAAAGTCCAATCGGCAGGAAATAAGTTTTAACGAGAACATAATGAGGCTGAACAACAACAGGACTCGGGCACTTCCTGTTTTCAAGCTGGCTCGCGAGCGCTACTATTAAAGTTGTCATCATTTAAATCACCGTTTAAAGAAAATAAGTGAGTGAAGAGGGAGGATTTGGGGTCAGAGGTCACGGTTTAACGAGACCAGGGGTGTCAAACCCGTATTCATTGAGGGTTATGTCCCGTGTAAGAGTGAATAATATATGAATTTAAATATAGAAGGATTCACTTCATGATATCATAACACAATTAAAAAATGTGTATAGATGTTTTTTACAGTGTGGTGGTTTTATGGCAGGGGTGTCCAAACTTTTTCCACTGAAAAATCAGAGCAAGCGCGGGCCATTTTCATAATTTCTATTTTAAAAACCAATACAATATATGTATAAAAAAATATACATTTAGGCCTCCACTCAGTTATGATCCCAGGGACTCCAAAGGGTTTTGGTTGAAAAAAATTGTAAAAATGTGTCATTATTCAGTATTGTAATTTTCATTATTATGCAAGTTTTAAATCTCTAGATCAACATTAGACAAAAAAAATGGAAAAAACACAAAATATGCTATATTTTCACCCAATAACTTTTTTAGGTGGAATATTTGAGATTATATAATAATTGGAGACTTGATTTTGGATTTTGATTCATTATTATTTTTCGAGCAATGACACTTAAAAACAAATCACTTGAAAATAATTGGGGATCCAAAAGCGTTCTTCTTATTAAAGTGTTAAAAAATAAATCATACAGTTTTTTTACTGTTTACTTTTCGCACAATAATCTCGAGATCAACGTCAGATACATCTGTCAATTTTAAGTTTTATTGTTGTTTATGTTTTGTTTGTTTGTTTTAGGCCCTTCTTTAAAAAAAAAAAAAGCTCAGTTTTTTATATGGCAAAACACAAAATACAGTATGCAACATTTTCCCCAAAAATATCTCAAAGTGGAATATTTAATGTGACGTAATCGAAGCCTTGAATAGGTCAATAATTCAAAATGACATTGAATTTGATTCATTATTATTTTTTAAAGAAAGAAACAGCCTGCATGGCAGCTTTGTGTAATTAGAGTAAACATTGCAACATGTTCTTGTTACATTTCACCTGTTTGCTCTTTTATACCACTTGTTATGTTTTTAATTTTTTTCAATTGTATTCTTAACATGTGCTGTGGGGCTGTTAAAAAATGACCCGCGGGCAGCACTTTGGACACCCCTGTTTTATGGTTAAAAAGAAAATAAAAAAGACAGCTCAGTTGCCAGAGATTTACTGTAAAATGTACAATGTTTTTTTGTTTTTGTTTCCCGCATCCCCCCCCCCCCCCCAAATATTACTGGGCGCGGCCACCGCTGCTGCTCACTGCTCCCCTCACCTCCCAGGGGGTGAACAAGGGGATGGGTAAAATGCAGAAGACAAATTTCACCAGACCTAGTGTGTGACTGACAATCATTGGAACTTTAACTTTAACTTTACTGTAAATGGAAAATGTGTGTTTTTACAGCGTGGTGGTTTTTACAGCATATTACTGTAAATGGAAAAACAGGTTTTTTTTTACAGCATGGTGGTATTTTTTACAGCATATTACTGTAAATGGAAAAACAGGTTTTTTTTTTACAGCATGGTGGTATTTTTTACAGCATATTGCTGTAAATGGAAGAACAATACCACTGTCTTTAAGGTAAAAAAAAAAAAACAACTGTCAGCTCATTTGCCAGAAATTTACCGTAAAATGTACGTTTTGTTTTGTTTGTTTCCCCCACATATTACTGTAAATGGAAAAACTTTTTTTTTTTCAGTGTGGTGGTTTTTAGAGCATATTACGTATTCGTATTGGAATCTATTTTTTCCCCACACACCTAGTTTATTGTGTACCCTTTGCGGTCATATTTCAGTGTTCGTTGCATTTTTGTTGCATTTCACTTGATTGTAAAATATGTCGATAGAAAGGGGGTGTGACGTTTATATTTTGTCAATATTCAGTGTTTTATCGTTCATAGAAAAATGAAAAATTCCCTTACGTTTTTTTAAGGCAGTCTGTCATACCGTTTGTAGCATTCAATCAGACATTATTGTGAGGTTTTGTATTAGTGTTCCTAAAAATAGATATACCGGCCCCCTAGACCAGTGGTTCTCAACCTTTTTTCAGTGATGTACCCCTTGTGAACATTTTTGTAATTCAAGTAACCCCCTTATCAGAGCAAAATATCTTTGTTTGAAAAAAAGAGGTAAAGAAGTAAAATACAGCACTATGTCATCAGTTTCTGATTCAATAAATTAATATAACAGGGCAAAATATTGTTCATTTGTAGTGGTCTTTCTTGAACTATTTGGGAAGAAAGATTCGAAAATAACTAAAACTTGTTGAAAAATAAACAAGTGATTGAATTATAAATAAATATTTCTACACATAGAAGTAATCATCAACTTAATGTGCCCTCTTTGGGGATTGTAATAGAGATCCATCTGGATTCATCAACTTCATTCTAAACATTTCTTCAGAAAAAAAGACATTTTTAACATCAATATTTATGGAACATGTCCACAAAAAAGCTGTCAACACTGAATATTGCACTGTTGTATTTCTTTTCACAGTTTATGAACTTACATTCATATTTTGTTGAAGTATTATTCAATAAATATATTTATAAAGGATTTTTGAATTGTTGCTATTTTTAGAATATTTTTTAAATATCTCAGGTACCCCTTGGCATACCTTCAAGTACCCCCAAGGGTACGCACACCCCCATTTGAGAACCACTTTCTCTCTAGCCTCTGGTGAGGGCGGTCGCACTCTCCGTTCCCTCCTTCCCTGCTTGCTCTCTTTGTCTTTGTCTTTGTCTGAACTTTTTTACAACCTCTTTCTTTGCGCTGTCCTCTAATCCAAATTTCAATATGAATATGATCAGCTGGACTCTTGACGCAATTGACACAGTCTTTTTGACAAGAAAAAGAGGTTCGGGAGAGCCTGGCTGCCCTGATGGAACCATCGCTGCGGGGTACGTGAGGGACTCCTGGAACACATGGAGGATTATGTGCCTCTCAGCCCTTTCCATCGAGGACGTCTAAGACATCTACCTATTTGGAGCTGTGATCGTGGGACACTCGCTGATTGGGCTGGGCATTGCTCTGGTGTATCGACAAATTCGGAAGACGATGGCAGCCACTCAAGGGGCCCAACGCCTGTTCAACGCAATGGAAGGATTGGGTCGGGCTGTGGGAACACAGACTGGTGCGATTTCTGAATTGAATCGCAAAATGGATCTCATCTTGGAAAAGTTTGCAGAGAAGGAATAATTAATTGGAATTAAAGAAATCCAGCATCAATCAATCAATGTTTACTTATATAGCCCTAAATCACTAGTGTCTCAAAGGGCTGCACAAACCACCACAACATCATCGGTAGGCCCACATAAGGGCAAGGAAAACTCACACCCAGTGGGACGTCGGTGACAATGATGACTATGAGAACCTTAGAGAGGAGGAAAGCAATGGATGTCGAGCGGGTCTAACATGATACTGTGAAAGTTCAATCCACAATGGATCCAACACAGTCGCGAGAGTCCAGTCCAAAGCGGATCCAACACAGCAGCGAGAGTCCCGTTCACAGCGGAGCCAGCAGGAAACCATCCCAAGCGGAGGCGGATCAGCAGCGCAGAGATGTCCCCAGCCGATACACAGGCAAGCAGTACATGGCCACTGGATCGGACCGGACCCCCTCCACAGGGGAGAGTGGGACATAGAAGAAAAAGAAAAGAAACAGCAGATCAACTGGTCTAAAAAGGGAAAAAAGGGAGCATGGACAAACAGAGAGATAAGTCACTATTTTTGTCTCTTTGAAGAAAAACAACTTCATAATCTACGATTTGGACTCCCTTGAATGGCCTTGACACGGGAACGGGCTCTTCTGAAGAAAATCTCCCGAGGCCTCCTCAAAGATAGACGCATTTGACCTTCCTTTTTGTCAACAACACCTGTAGCTGAACTTTATCGGCCTCTTGCATACAAAAACATTCATCCTCTCTCCCAAAGTTATTTGGGTATATACCCACACACAGGACCCCCACTCTTGAAATCAATGCCTTCACCACTGCTTAATTCCTCTGGGGATGTGGATGGCTGAGCAGCGCTATACAGCGTCAGCGAGTCTCCTCAAACCCACCCCCTCCCTAATGTTGCAATTAGTGTGATATACGTGCCACGTCTAAATGTGTGCCATTCTATGTGAGTTTTTTTTCCTTGGACTTAGTCTGGACCCCTCCTGAGGGTCTAGCCTTAAACTGATATTTTTCTACTCCCCCTCCTCTCACCCAATGTCACCCTTTTCTCATCTTTTTAAGGAGCGCCGTAAAAATGGCTGATCCGTTGGCAGTTCCGTCTTGTCTCCCTGTAAAGCAGTGCTTCTTAACCTGGGTTCGATGAAACCATAGGGGTTCGGTGAGTCGGTCTCAGGGGTTCGACGGAGGTCAAAACACACCCGACTCATCGTGTAAATACAAACTTCTCCCTATCAGCTGACAAATGTGCAGGTGTGTAATTTGTTGTGAGTTTATGCACTGTTTTGTTTTTGTTTTTTTGAACAAGGTGATGTTCATGCACAGTTCATTTTGTGCACCAGTAAAAAAACAACAACATGGTAACACTTTAGTATGGGGGACATATTCACCATTAATTAGTTGCTTATTAACATGCAAATGTATCAGTAACATATTGGCTCTTAACTAGTCATTATTATGTACTTATTAATGCCTTAATGCCCAGGGGGAGCTCCACAAACCACGTTAAACCCAGATTTCGATCTAACAAAGGTCTTAACTCATTCTCTTTCTATGCCACATCAGTGTGGAATGCACTCCCAACAGGTATAAAAGTAAGTGCACCTCTATATTCCTTCAAAACCGCTCTAAAACAACACCTCCAGGCAACTTAAACACTTTACTAATACCCTCCTCCATTCACATCCCATCTCCCCGGATTATAAACAACTCAAATGTACTTCTAATGTATATACTTGTTCTTATGCTATGTGAACTCACTATGTTCTCTGCTGGCTGTACATATCCTACTAAATAAGACCTACACTGTTTCAATGTCCACATTTCTCTGTCGATGCAATTGTTGATGACTGAAGTACTGATATCAACCAAAGCTCATCATCCCACCCCCCGGATTGTAAATAATGTAAATAATTCAATGTACATACTATGATGATTAACTTGTGTGATGACTGTATTATGTTGATAGTATATATTTGTACCAGGAATTGATTAACGTGGACCCCGACTTAAACAAGTTGAAAAACTTATTGGGGTGTTACCATTTAGTGGTCAATTGTACGGAATATGTACTGTACTGTGCAATCTACTAATAAAAGTATCAATCAATCAATCAATCAATATTCGCCATGGCCTTATAATAACCCTAACCCTCTAACCCTGACCCTAACCAAATAACTCTAAATTAAGTCTTTATTACTTAAAATATGTCCCCCTTGTCTCCAAATAACTCTAAATGAAGTCTTTGTTACTTAGAATATGTTCCTCATACTAAAGTGTTACCAAAAACATACTACTTTGTCTAATATTTGAAAAACATTTTTTTTTTTTTTTTCACTAGAGAAGGGTTTGGTGAATCCGCATATGAAACTGGTTGGGTTCGGTACCTCCAACAAGGTTAAGAACCACTGCTGTAAAGTATGTCTGCTCTTAGTGGGACTGTGCCGAAAATGTAATTTTCAGTTCTTATGTGTCTTGTGCATGTTAAGAATTGACAATAAATAATCTTGTATCTTGAATCTTGAACACTGCCTTAGACACATTTTTTTTTCTCTAAATGTGGCCTTCTAGTGAAAATAATTGCCCAGGCCTGCATTACATTGTATTGTGTAAGGCCCTAGTGCAGTGGTTCTTAACCTTGTTGGTGGTACTGAACCCCACTGGTCTCATATGCGCCTTCACCGAACCCTTCTTTAGTGAAAAAAAAAAAAAAAAAAAAATGTTTTTTTTCAAATTCAAGACAAAGTTATTGTAGTGGCATAAAACACTGAAAGTGATTGTTCCTATAACCCCTTTGTTTCAAACGTTTGTTCCACTTGGGGCGCGGGCATCTTGTCTGACTCACACCTTTTACACAGCCTTCCTTGTCACGTATTCTTCCTTTTCCCGCTTTCCCTCCACTAATTCAAGCTGATCCAGCAGCTATATTGAAGATTGTTTTATTTACAATAATCAAGGAACAGAATACTCGGGAAACAAAATAAATGGTAGCTTATATGAAGCCGAGGTCTACAGACAGGTGAGGTCTACAGACAGGTGAGGTTTACAGACAGGTGAGGTTTACAGACAGGTGAGGTCAAAGACGGTATGCTGGTGCCCGACTGCCAATCACGTGCCCAGCGCGCTCCTGCCCCTTATAGGCCTGCGTGGGAACTTTTCACCACCTGCAAAGGGTGCACACTGACATACACACATGAATCACTCAAAAACAATAAAATAAACATAAATTCAACTATGGCCCTCTATTTGGCTCCTACAGTTATGTTTTTTTTTACATGTGCACAAAATGAACCGTGCATGAACATCACCTCGTTCAACGAACAACACAAACAGTGCATGAACTCACAACAAATTACACACTTGCAAATCATATGGAAAATTAAAGGAAAAATTGTTTGGGGTGGTTTCCATAATACGCTGATAGGGAGAAGTTTTTTATTTACACGATGAGTCGGTTGTGTCTTGACCTCCACCGAACCCCTGAGGCCGACTCACCGAACCCATAGGGTTAGATCGAACCCAGGTTAAGAACCACTGCCCTAGTGTGTGAATGTGAGTGTGAATGTTGTCTGTCTATCTGTGTTGGCCCTGCGATGAGGTGGCGACTTGTCCGGGGTGTACGCCGCCTTCCGCCTGATTGTAGCTGAGATAGGCGCCAGCGCCCCTCGTGACCCCAAAAGGGAATAAGCAGTAGAAAATGGATGGATGGATGGATGGATGTTCCAAATAAACTGGAAGTGAACTAAACAGACACGCCCCTCAGAAGGAATCAGCTGACTGATCGATGCGCTCCGCCTACACTCGGTTCCCGCGGACGCACAGACATGACTAATCGACGCAGGCGGCAGTCGCACACAGAGTCATCGATTAGGACGCGGCTGTCATCGTCTCATGCGGAAGTCGGGTTAAAAAAAGTGACGCTGTCCTCGGCAGCGGAGGGTTCCATCCGCGGGTGTCAGTCATGGTGTTCGAGTCTATGGTCGGTGACCTCCTCAACAGGTTTATCGGAGACTATGTGGAGAACTTGGACAAGTCCCAGCTCAAGATCGGGATCTGGGGAGGTGAGTTGCGCAGCTAGCTAGCTCGCTAATGTAGCATGACGCTCCAGAGCCAGACTTGGTGCACTTTTGTCGCTATTCAAAACTCTCTTCTCTCTCTGCAAATAAATCCTGGTTACAGTGAACCGTGGAGCATAAAACTCCACGCAACAAGGTCTTATCTCAACTTCGGCATTAATTTGAGCGTTGGAATGTCGTTTAATTCGGTGCAATTAACCGTTATTCTCGACAAATAATGCACCTTCCGCCAACAATTGTAAATATTGAGCGGTTTGTCATGCGCAGTAATTGCCAATATTTAATCCATTTATTTAATTTAAAATACAATATGACTCTATGATGTAAAACAGGGGTCACCAACCTTATTGAAACCACAAAGCGCTACTTTTTCGGTACTGACTAATGCGAAGTGCTACCATGGAATTTAAGTGGTTATCAAACTGCCGTTCGATACACACTTTAAATAAATTGCCAGAAATAGCCAATTTGCTCAATTTACCTTTAACTCTATGTTATTGTTAATAATTAATGATATTTATCTTTGTGGAAACACTGATCATCTTAATGATTTCTCACAATAAATATATATTTTTGATGACATGTTTTAAATACCGTATTTCCTTGAATTGCCGCCCGGGCGCTAATTATTTTAAAACCTCTTATCACTCCTGCGCTTACCAAAGGCATGCGGTAAAAGTAAGCATGCGCTAATTATTTTAAAACCTCTTCTCACTCCGCCACTTACCAAAGGTATGCAGTAAAAATTTGAGTGTGATGTAAGCTTGGACCTTAAATCCTACTGAATAGCTCTTAATCTTCTTCCCTTTATGCGATTTTATATTACCGGTATTGAAATCAGCCTCCTCCATTTTGAAAATGATGACAGGGGCAGTGTCACTCGTGATGTCACGAGTTTGACCAGGCGGTAATACTAAGCATGCGCTTATTATTTTAGGAAGCGAGTTTGACCCGGCAGTAATTCAAGGCAGACACATACTATATGCCCTGCGGCAATTCAAGGAAATACGGTAGGTTAAAATCCAATCTGCACTTTGTTAGAATATACAACAAATTGGACCCAGCTATATTTCTAACAAAGACAAATCATTATTTCTTCTAGATTTTCCAGAACAAAAATTTTAAAATAAATTCAAAAGACTTTGAAATAAGATTTAAATTTGATTCTACAGATTATCTAGATTTGCCAGAATTTTGGGGGGAATTTTAATCATAATAAGTTTAAAGGAATATTTCACAAATAATCTTCGTCAAAAAAACAGAAGCTAAAATGAAGAATTAAATAAAAATGTATTTATTATTCTTTACAATCAAAAAAAAAACTTGAACATTGATTTAAATTGTCAGGGAAAAAAAGGAAGGAATTTAAAAAGTAAAAAGGTATATGTGTTTAAAAATCCTAAAATCATTTTTAAGGTTGTATTTTCTCTCTAAAATTGTCTTTCTGAAAGTTATAAGAAGCAAAGTAAAACAAATAAATGAATTTATTTAAACAAGTGAAGACCAAGTCTTTAAAATATTTTCTTGGATTTTCAAATTCTATTTGAGTTTTGTCGCTCTTAGAATTAAAAATGTCGAGCAAAGCGAGATCAGTTTGCTAGTAAATAAATAACATTTAAAAAATAAAGGCAGCTCACTGGTAAGTGCTGCTATTTGAGCTATTTATAGAACAGGCTAGTTGGCTACTCATCTGGTCCTTACGGGCTACCTGGTGCCCGCGGGCACCGCGTCGGTGACCCCTGATGTAAAATGTATGTATAAATGCGCTATATAAAATCTAATCCATCATTATTATTAATATTGTTATTATTATAAATGTGTGTTTTTAGAAACACTCTCTCGTCATAATCAGCTGTTCGCTTCATGATTTACCGCCTTCGTATTTATTTATTTAGCCTTTATTTAACTAGGTAAAATCCCATTGAGATCAAAGATCTCTTTTCCAATATAGACCTGGCCAAGAGGGCAGCAGCAAGGTTACAATAAAAACAGTAAACAACACATAAAACATCACATTTACATAAAACTTGCTCACATCACACATGTACATACTGACAAGGTAGACTGGAATCCTTTCACCGAAGCTTTAAACTCATTCAATGTAACAAGGGTTTGAAGTGGATCGTGAAATCGACAGGCGGATCGGTGCGGCGTCTTCAGTCATGTGGACGTTGTACCGATCCGTTGTGGTGAAGAAGGAGCTCAGCCGGAAGGCAAAGTTCTCAATTTACCGGTCGATCTACGTTCCCATCCTCACCTATGGTCATGAGCTTTGGTTCAAGACCGAAAGGACAGGATCTCGGGTACAAGCGGCCGAAATGAGTTTCCTCCGCCGTGTGGCGGGGCTCTCCCTTAGAGATAGGGTGAGAAGCTCTGTCATCCGGGAGGAACTCAAAGTAAAGCTGCTGCTCCTCCACATCGAGAGGAGCCAGATAAGGTGGTTCGGGCATCTGGTCAGGATGCCACCCGAACGCCTCCCTAGGGAGGTGTTTAGGGCATGTCCAGCTGGTAGGAGGCCACGGGGAAGACCCAGGACACGTTGGGAAGACTATGTCTCCCGGCTGGCCTGGGAACGCCTCGGGATCCCCCGGGAAGAGCTAGATGAAGTGGCTGGGGAAAGGGAAGTCTGGGTTTCCCTGCTTAGGCTGCTGCCCCTGCGACCCGACTTCGGATAAGCGGAAGAAGATGGATGGATGGATGGATGAATCACATTACGAAGGTCCTGAGTAGTCAGGGTTCAATCCCAGGCTGGGGATCTTTCTGTGTGGAGTTTGCATGTTCTCCCCGTGACTGCGTGGGTTCCCTCCGGGAACTCTGGCTTCCTCCCACCTCCAAAGACATGCACCTGGGGATAGGTTGATTGGCAAAACTAAATGGTTCCTAGTGTGTGAATGTGAGTGTGAATGTTGTCTGTCTATCTGTGTTGGCCCTGGGATGAGGTGGCGACTTGTACAGGGTGTACACTGCCTTCTGCCCGATTATAGCTGAGATAGGCACCAGCGACCCCAAAGGGAATAAGTGGTAGAAAATGGATGGATGGATATTCGATTGTAGGTTATTCCAAGCCTTCGGTGCTGAAAACCTAAATGATTTCTTGCCCAGTTCAGTCCTTACTTTGGGGATGACAAATTGAAGAACATTCATTGAAAGCAGATTGTGACTTCCTTGTTTTTTGTTAAAAGACAAGATAGATAAGATGGAGTGATACATGGAATGGTTTTGTAGATGAAAACATACCAATGATTGAGGCGTCGGGCACATAAAGACGTCCAGTTAACCATTGAGTATAAGACAAAATGGTGAGTAAGGGGAGCGCAGTTGGTGATGAATCTCAGTGCCCCGTGGTACACACTATCCAGCTTGTGGAGACAACCAGCAGTAGCATTCATGTACAACACATCTCATAGTCAATAACAGGTAAAAAGGTTATTTCCACCAATTTCTGCCTCACAGTAAAAGAAAAGCAAGACTTGTTTCTATAATAAAATCCCAGTAAAAGTTTTAGTTTTTTTTACTACATACTGAATGTGCTCCTTAAAACTCAAGTGGTCATCAATTAAAAATCCCAAATATTCAAAAGAAGAAGATACTAACATAATTTGTTGCCCATTTCTCGTTAAAATGTTTTCACACAGTATTACGTCATCAAACAAACAAACAAGCCCATCCATCCACCCATTTCCTACCGCTTGTACCCTTCGGGGTCGCGGGGGGCGCTGCAGCCTATCTCACCTACAATCGGGCGGAAGGCAGGGTACACCCTGGACAAGTCGCCATCTCATCGCAGGGCCAACACAGATAGACAGACAACATTCACACTCACATTCACACACTAGGGGCAATTTAGTGTTGCCAATCAACCTATCCCCAGGTGCATGTCTTTGGAGGTGGGAGGAAGCCGGAGTACCCGGAGGCAACCCACGCAGTTTCAGAGAGGACATGCAAACTCCACACAGAAAGATACCGAGCCCGGGATTGAACCCAGGACTATTCAGGATCTTCGTATTGTGAGGCAGACGCACTAACCCCTGGCTCACCGTGCTGCCCCAATATGACACTATAAAGTAAAATGTGTCTGTGTGGGACGGCGTGGCGCAGTGGGAGAGTGGCTGTGCGCAACCCGAGGGTCCCTGGTTCAAATCCCACCTAGTACCAACCTCGTCACGTCCGTTGTGTCCTGAGCAAGACACTTCACCCTTGCTCCTGATGGGTGCTGGTTGGCGCCTTACATGGCAGCTCCCTCCATCAGTGTGTGAATGTGTGTGTGAATGGGTAAATGTGGAAGTAGTGTCAAAGCGCTTTGAGTACCTTGAAGGTAGAAAAGCGCTATACAAGTACAACACATTTATTATTTATTTACAAATGCGCTATATAAAATCTAATCTATTATTATTATTATTATTATTATTATTATTGTTAAATTTTTTTACGCACGTACAACACTCAAGACAGTGGTTCTGGGGTGGTATATCTCGGTTGGTAGAGTGGCCGTGCCTGCAACTTGAGGGTTCCAGGTTGGATACCCGCTTCCGCCATCCTAGTCACTGCCGTTGTGTCCTTGGGCAAGACACTTTACCCACCTGCTTCCAGTGCCACCCACACTGGTTTAAATGTAACTTAGATATATGGTTTCACTATGTAAAAGCGCTTTGAGTCACTAGAGAAAAGCGCTATATAAATATAGTTCACTTTACTTCTTAACCTAGGTTCGATCGAACCCTAGGGGTTCGGCGGAGCCTCTGCCGCAGAGGTCAAGACACAACCAATTCATCGTGTAAATAAAAACGTCTCCCTATTGGCGTATTATGGATACCTCCAAACAATGTTCCCTCTAATTTTCCATCTGATTTGCAGGTGTGTAATTTGTTGTGAGTTCATGCACTGTTGGTTTTGTTCTTTGAAGTGAAGTGAAGTGAAGTGAAGTGAAGTGAAGTGAATTATATGTATTAAGCGCTTTTATCTAGTGACTCAAAGCGCTTTTACACAGTGAAACCCAATATCTGAGTTACATTTAAACCAGTGTGGGTGGCACTGGGAGCAGGTGGGTAAAGTGTCTTGCCCAAGGACACAACGGCAGTGACTAGGATGGCGGAAGCGGGGATCGAACCTGGAAACCTCTAGTTACTGGCACGGTCACTCTACCAACCGTGTATCCAGTTTGTGCACCAGTAAAAAAAACATATAAATGTGTCTTTAATTTGAAAATATTTATATATATAAATATATATTTTTCACTAAAGAAGCATTCGGTGAATGCACATATGAAACTGGTGGGGTTCGGTACCTCCAAGAAGGTTAAGAACCACTGACTTATGACATTCAGTATATCAGTATGTGGAATTAAATTACAGAATTGGATTAAGCAAATAAATCAAACAATGTACTAATATGATCCACTTCAAAAAACTCTTCCAAACTAAAAGTGTTTACGAAGTACAAAGAAGAAGAACCGTGATTATCATTCAAAATTTATCTCATCCATGAAGCTTACCATGAATTGATTAACGTGGTCCCCGACTTAAACAAGTTGAAAAACTTGTTCGGGTGTTACCATTTAATGGTCAATTGTACGGAATATGTACTGTACTGTGCAATCTACTAATAAAAGTTTCAATCAACCAATCAATCCATTAATTTTCAAGATAATCTCACTCATCTCACCATATGAAATATAACTTACTTCACAAATTGCCATGTATTTATTTATTTATTTGTATTGTTATTACTTATATTGAGAATAAATTGAGAGCAGGATGTGAACAAAAGTTTTAGCAACTGCTATGTAAAGGAAAAGGGATTGGATTAAATAAACTCTGCTTCTTCCTACTCCTTTTCGAACATGTTGGATGGAGGAACTGGAAAACTGTGATGTATCATGTTGTATGCTTGCATGTTACAAATAAACTCAAGCTCAACTCAACTCAAAAACAAAAGGCAGTTACTAATGGAGCCTGTAGTAGTCGCTGTATTCCGCCTATATAGTGCTCGAAAAACATCCAAACACCTCAATCATGCTGTAAGTATATATGTAATGTAGTAACAGACACATTCATAATAACATGTCATATTTACGAATTTTGCTCATTTTAAGCATTTGGCAGCACGTTAATTTCACGGATACATTATACCGTTCGCTATTTCCTTCAACATACAGCTACTTCTACTCATGGCAGACTTCATAATAAACAACAGACATACTGAAACAAACACTTACTGTACAACGTCTGCTCTCACTGGGATGACGACTGGTGGGATGTTCATACATTCCCGTTGAGATGAAGAAATACCAGCATATTTTCGTGTCTTTCTCGCCATCTCCGGGTATAAGTTGGATGTCATAGTTGACCAACTTATTGGTTTATGTCTCACTTATATCTAAGTGAGAGGTATGATTTATAATCTAGAATTAACGGTGCAGCAGTGCACCAGCTGATGATGTCAATATAGCAGCAAAGGCTATTTAGCTCACTGTGATCAATGCGCTGCTAAAAGTAGGTCCGTAACACTAGCCCGTATAATTACAAAATCACTAATACGTGGTTAATATTCAGGTCACAAAATAAATGGAGTATTGTTGGAGGTTTAATGGCCACAATCGACGCAATGACGCCTTTAGCTTCCTTGAGAGCTGATTTGTATTTACAAGTTTAAATGCATTGAAAAAAGACGTGTGTTCGTTCTTGTCTCACAAAAGGATTGCGAAAAATTACAAAAGAAACGTGTAGTTCCCCTTGAAACGTTGCCCCATTATTCTTGTCACTCTGCTGTGAGGACACACAAATGCACACATAATTATTAAAACACAACAACATTTTTGATAAGTCCACTGGAATGTTGTAAATGTGTAACCTGATGTGACAGTCACATTTAGAAATTGAATTTATGGCTCTTAACAGGGAGCCGGATCTTGTGGAGCTGTTCCTTTTAAAAGGGCCGTTCAAAAGGCTGGCTCGTTATTATAGTTTTTTTTTGTTTTGTTTTTTTAAAGATGTGGATCAGAATATTTAAATTTTGCATGAATATTACTGTGTTGGTAAGAATTATTCTGTAATATTGACAATATTTCTTAGTTTTAACTGTACAACAGGGAAGGGATTCATATGGCCAAATTCGCTGGGTGGATCCTGCGTGAGAAGAAGCTGGTGGGGTTGGTTAATCATTTTGCAATGCAGTCTACTGAAAAAGATGAAAAGCGCTACTCTACGTAGCAATTTATGCTATGGTCAAATTTGGAGTTGCAACAAAACACATTTTAAGATATTCAACACTTGACTGCCGTTTGGTGGCTTTAGTGGATTGTGCACATCCCCCGCCCCCAGTTTGTCACGTTTCATGTGTCAGGTAAACTGCAGTAAATGTTGCTATACAAATTCCCTTCCTACTGTAAGTATTCCTTAAAGTGGTCCCACTTTTCCATGCTTTGACAGTAATATCACTATTTATTTAGAATTTTCCCTGACCCAAAGAACGTTGGAGCATTTTAATGATAAAGATTAAAATAGACAAATAACAAGTGAGACTAAAATGTATATATGTATATAAAAGAGTAAATAAGATTAAATAAAAATTAAGACGATAGAAAACTTAAAAAGGACATAATACAAATGTAAATATAAAATTGTGCATATGCTTGACATACATCAGAACAATAAGTTATAAGAGTGAATCTGAATTAAATAAATTAACTTAATGAAATAAAATAAATAAACATATAATTTGAAAAAGTATTTTTTAGTCCAGTTGCCTCGGTGAGCATAAAAACAGCTCTCAACTGCCAATCGGTTCTCATCGTTCACTTATAAGAACCGTTCAAAAGACTTGATTCGTTCATGAACGTCACATTTCTAGTCAACATGCGCAGTATTGTTGTTGTTGCAGAGAAAGAAGTGTAATTAGGTAGTTTCTTTAGCACTAACAAACCTGTATGTCAGGATGACATCCTGCTGGCTTTGCATGTTCGACACACATAAAAGCATTCTGCCTTGATGGAGCAGTCAATCAGCCCTATAAGGAACAGAAAGTAGCTGAGGCTGGTTTGTTGTCGTCATTTGAGATTGTTTTTGAAGCACATATGACTGAAAGTCATTTGGGGAAATAACAATAAGCACCACTTATTCTGTTACGCTCCCAGGGGTATGGGAGCCTCGCCCAAGTGACTTGACAAAAATGTGAAAAGACGTCCAAATTTTAGTGTTAAAAAAACATCTTGTGTCTGTGCACAATATCATTTAAATGCTGTCCTATTTGCCCAAATATTGTGTGTCACCTGCATAAAAATGTTGTTGCCCCACAGTAAATCAAATAAACTCTTTTTTTCTTCTGCATCCCCTTAGGAAATGTTGTGCTCGAGAACCTGAAAGTCAAGGAAAATGCGCTGGTAAGGCTGCCACTGCTCCCCCTCTTTCTTCTGATATCATCATCATCAGCCAGTATAAACTATCCATCCATCCATTCATTTTCTATCGCTTAAAGAAGTATATATATTTAGCTGTGATCTTCTTTCCCCCATAATTTTCATGCATATTTTTATCAATTGAAATCAGCTCACACTTACATGGACCCCAGAAAACATTGTGAATGTTTTTGTTTTTATTGCCTGTGCACGGATCCTATAACAAGCCTAACTTAACAACATTTACAAAAACATAAGCTCATGTGGCACATTTTTTTATGACACAAACAAAAACGCTCCATTTTACCCATCCACACACAAGCAGTGAGTTTTACAACATGGCCAGTTGTGCAAATTAGACAATGACATGATTTAGTGCACCCTGAGGAACAAAATGTTATGATAAATAGGGTTGTCAAATTAGTGCATTATTTGCGATTTAATAATCCCATGATGTTATGGTGTTAGGATTGTTAATGGCGTCAATCAAATATTTAATATCCGACGTTACTGCCTCTGTGTGCCTTTGTGTTTCTTTGCACTCTTCTCGTGCTTGACTCAGAGCAGCAACATCGTAATATCTATAAACAACACTCCCGCCATGCATCACAAAGATAATACAGTATGCGTGCAGCCATGGCAAAGAAGAGGTTTCAATTATTATCTAACAAACAGTGTAAAATATTCATAATATGACTGAAGGAGAACTGCACTTTTTTTTGTAATTTTGTAAATTTTGCCTATTGTTCACAGTCATTATGAGGGACAAAAACACGTATTTTTTTTTTTTTTTACTATTTTAAAAAACGCTCGCAAGATGCGGCTAATGGGAGCCGCAAAGCCTTCAAAACCCTCCATCCACGTTTTATATGCACATTGGAAGTCTATAAATAATGTAGTAACAGACACCTTCATAACAATACTTACCGTATTTTCCGGAGTATAAGTCGCTCCGGAGTATAAGTCGCACCTGCTGAAAATGCATAATAAAGAAGGGAAAAAACATATATAAGTCGCACTGGAGTATAAGTCGCATTTTTGGGGGAAATGTATTTGATAAAACCCAACACAAATAATAGAAATTTGAAAGATAATTTAAAATAGATAAAGAATAGTGAACAACAGGCTGAATAAGTGTACGTTATTTGACGCATAAAAAAACAACTGAGAAAGTCCCTGGTATGTTAACGTAACATATTATGGTAAGAGTCATTCAAATAACTATAAGATATAGAACATGCTATACGTTTACCAAACAATCTGTCACTCCTAATTGCTAAATCCGATGAAATCTTATACGACTAGTCTCTTACGTGAATGAGCTAAATAAAATTATTTGATATTTTACCGTACTGTGTTAATATTTTCACACATAAGTCGCTCCTGAGTATAAGTCGCACCCCTGGCCAAACTGTGAAAAAAATAGAGTACTCAATGTTTACCATATTTTGATCATTTTAATCATTTACGGGACTGATTTATCCCGCGCATTGATTTCTGTTTCCATAGCAGCGCGCGTCTGACTTGTAGCAACAAATGTGTGTTTCTACTTCCGGAATGAAACACCAGTGTGTTCTAATCATGGCATACTTGGTAACAGACAACAAAAACAAAAAATACTTTGGGACAAATGAGGATTCACAACCTTATACTTTTGAAGCTGAACATACTGAGGATGAACTTCTGCTAACAGAAGCCAGCACGAAAGAAGAGTGAAACTTTGAGTAGATGGAAGTTGGGAGAGTGAGGTGAAAGTGATTTTGACGCTATAAATATGGAACTGGGAGACAAGCTATTTCGACAAAAATGGATCGCTTAACCAAAATAAACTGGAATCTTTCCCGGCCAGCTGTACTAAACCAACAAATGTCCATTGAGTGAGTCACACTCCATATTTATCATGATACAAGCACCACATCATGAATAATTTAGTTAATTAATCATGCATGTTATTACAACTACAGTAACAGCACATGCACTGTCTGGCTAGCTGTGTGCAAATAAAACATTAAATAATAATTTACAGATACAGTAATATGATTGTTCATGTTTTCAGTCAGTACAGATTGGTGTCATATCGCTTTATTGTGCAATATAAACTTAAACACGTTTTGTGATGTTGTAGAAATTTTGCTTATCTCCTGCCATAGTTAGCTTTTACGGCTAATACCGAAGCATGCTGATGTGTTACTACGATAGAAAAGGATTTCCTCAGGGTTCGCTCTTACAACAACAATGTCGCTACAGCTTGGTTATTATATAGGTTACGGAACGTAAATGAAGTATTGTTGACGGTTTTTGAATGATTTAGAGGTAGAATTGATTGCTCCCATTAGCTGGATCGCTAGCCACCTAGGACCAGCCTAGTTTTATATGTTAGAAAGCGGAAAAAAAAAGAAAAAAACTGTTGTTTCTCATAAGGATTGTGAACGATAGGCAAAATAAAATAAAATAAAGTGCAGTTCCCTTTTTAAAGACTTATCAAAAGTGTTTTTTTTTAGGGATGTGCCGATGGATTGACCACAGATCAGTATCAAAGGGTTTTTGTGATCGACCATTTCCGATGATGCTTTTTAAAAGTCTATCCTCTCCGGCTGACAAGCGGCTAGTACAGGGATGGACAAACGTTTTGCCTCAAGGCCACATTGGCTTTTGAATTTTTAAAGACAGGACCGGGCAAGCGAATGATGCATTTCAAAGCATATCATATCCATCGGAATGAGGAGTAGGCTTCTCAAACATGGACTATCTTAATCATAATGCCTCTATATTCAACATTGTCATATCAAAGAAATATAAAAATTGTATAAAAGGGTTAACGCTTACATTCTCTTTTAGTGGGAGCAGTGTTGTTAATCACCCATTTTTGCCAGTGCCTCGATGTCTGGTATCAGATTTGTTGTGGCAATTCTCAAAACAGATTCTCAATTCTTTTTTTAATATTTGGCTGGCCAGATGTGACCCGCGGGCCGTAGTTTGCCCACCCCTGGGGGAGCAGCTACTGTAATTATGTGTCGCCGTACACCGTCTGTAGCCACTCAACTGAACTAATTGTGGGATGAATAAAAATCTGTTCTATCCTAAAAATAATCACCTTCATTATGGCAAATAAACTGCATTTTGTTGTAAATTAAGATCATTATTATCACTGGAGGGCGAGGCGAAACATGTTACACACTGAGAAAGGCAAGTGCTATAATTGGTCCAAACAACACCAAGAAATAAGTGCTTGGTAAAGTTTAGAAGAAACCACGTTACAGCAGAAATTAAGCAGTTACAACCAGGAAATTAACAAGTAGATTAATAAGAGTTAGAGAGTAGATTATATAACGACTGTTGGTGTTTCAGCATTGTACACGACACATAAGAAGAGTGCGGATCGATCTGTAAATTGGTGGTGTTGATATTGCGGGTATTATCTATAGATGATCGATACGAGAGTGATCCGATCGATACTGTTATATTTTCTCAAAATTGTTTTTTTTTGGTTTTTGTTAATGTTTAGAAAGTTAGGGACTAATTCTCTGAACACAGGAGGCCAAAAATTATTTTAAAAGAGTCGTATATAATTTGTTGCTTTTGTTTAGTTATTGTGTACTATTGGCTTTGTTTTGCTAAAATAATTGTATGTAATGAAGTAGAATAAGGAACTAGTTTAAAGGGAAACTGCACTTTTTTTCTATTACCTGAGCTATGGAAAAATGCCAACACTTTCGGGTGTGTTTTGACCTACATTAAGCCGACTTTCTAATATTATAACTTATCTGTGAATCGATGTAGCGATATATTACATGTACAATGATGTGTTCTGTACATTACTTGGAGAATAATGTTGTTTTAATCGACTGTTCATGTCATAAGGCGCATGCTTAAACGTGTGACGCTGGACAAAATGAATACAACTCGTAAGTGAATAACTTTTTTGTTCTGTGGTAAACCACGGTTTTAAACGAGAGATAATGTTACATATTGATGTACGAGACAGCTGATCAAAGTCAACATTTCATCCGATTTGTGGACCAACATATTTCATAACGTTTAACAGGTAGCTGTGACAAATATAGACATTTATTTAATAAATCTGTTCTTTTAAACCACAATTAATAATGTATGTTAGCACTGTGATTAATGAATGTGTTGCATTTATGTTACAACATTTAATACTTATTATTATTATTTATTATTATTGCTCAGAAAAGTTACAGTTTTTTTGTGTTAACTTTAACATTTTGCAAGAAACTGATGTTTTATTTTAGTAAATAAATCAGACTGCTTCTGTTCAAGGCCGTTAAAGAGAATTTATAATGCCACTTTTTTGCTTTGTATTTCTTTCTTTATTCGAGGTGGGGATCTTTGGGCACCCCATGTTTCCATTCGATTGTGTTTCTTGTAGTGCCGATTTGATTCAGAATCGATGCTCAATTGAACACGATTCTAGTAATATAATATTTGGTGTATATATATTTGAACTTGTGTTGTCCCCATACCAATATTTTGGTACCGGTACCAAAATGTATTTAAATAATTTTCTCAATAAAAGGGACCACAACAAATTACATTATTGGCTTTGTTTTAACAAAAAATCTTAGGGTACATTAAACATATGTTTATTATTTCAAGTGTACCCTTAACTAAAATAGTGAACATACAAGACAACTTGTCTGTTAGTAGTAAGTAAGCAAACAAAGGCTCCTAATTTAGCTGCTGGGATATGCAGTAACATATTGTGTCATTTTTCATTCTATTATTTTGTCAACATTATTAATGACAAGTGGTAGAAAATGAATTATTAATCTACTTGTTCATTTACTGTTAATATCTGCTTACTTTCTCTTTTAACATGTTATATCGACACTTCTGTTTAAAATGTAATAATCACTTAGTCTTCTGTTGTTTGGATGCTTTACATTAGTTTTGGATGATACCACAAATTTGAATATCAATCCGATACCAAGTCAATACAGAATCCTGCATCGGTCATATTCAAAGTCTTCATGTTTCCAGGGACATATTTCCTGAGTTCATTAACATAATATGAATTTTAAAAAATCGAAAAAAGATTGTGTGATGCTAAAAAATATCGATGTAATCATAGTAGTATCACTTAGAAACGGTCCTGTACTTGGTATTATTAGTGGATGTTAGGTGTAGATCCACCAATGGCGTTTGTTTACATTTTGACAGCAAAATGCGTCCGTTCTCCCTTTTTTGTCCATACACATTGTCTGCTTGTACGTACTCTTTGATTGTGCGCTGCCGAACATGCTCGTCTGCTCGTAAACCAGCAATGACACAAAGCGACAACAACGGGGGGAAAGGGAGTTACGGGACCGGTACTTTTTAGAGGCGGTATAGTAACGAAAATGATTAGTTATATCGTGGTACTATACTAATACCGGTATATCGTACAACCCTAATTTGAACAAAAACCTTCTCAAAACAGATTCCAAAAGCTTCCCCTGGCTGCTGACGTTTGACTTATTGTGTATGCACAGCGTTGGCCAAAAAACATCTTTTTAAAAATGTATTTTCCAAATTGTATTTACAAAGTCACAGAATGTTGATCCAATGAAATACAATACACAAACCCCTGCTTTAACCCATTTACTGCTTTTCAATATTTAGGATAAAAAAATTACAAATCAATTGAGAAAACATGCAAATACAATACTAAAAAAAAAGGGGAAAAAAATATTAGTAAAAGCAACAGTGTCAATGACTTATTTTTTTCAATTTGTGTTCTGCACTTTGTTTGCCACTTGCCTGCAGGGTTTCCTACACATTCATTTATTCGTGGCGGTCCGCCACGAAAGAATTACGGCCGGCACAAATAAAAAAAAAAAAATAAATAATATTTTTATTTATCTATTTTTTTCGGCTTTTGACTCGCTCGACCGCTCATAAGAGCAGTGGGACTCTGTCTGTGAATGGAGCTTGTAGTTACATATTAAATAATTATGTACATAAAGTGTTGTAATTATATTCCAACTCCGCGTTCTTCTTGGTCATCGCCGCCGCCGCCGCCGCTGCCGCTGCCTCTCCCCCCCCAACAAACAAACCCCCCCGCCCGACCACACCACCACAAATAGATGCCTGACCTGTGGGAAACACTGCCCTATGTATTACATGTGGTATATAAATACAGTTAGATTTGATTTGAATAATGACAATAATAGTAATATCAACAAATCTATTCTTTAAAAAAAAAAAAGTTTTATTTTATATTTTTAAATCAATTTTTGAAAATGGTTAAACAATAACAATTGCGATTTGTATGTAAATTGATTTTTTGGAACAACCCTAATCTTTATACTAATGTAAATAATTTAAATGAAAATTCTTCAAGTTTAGGGCTTTTCTCATCATTTTTGGTGAGATCAAAAAAGAGATTAATTACATTTATTAATTACAGTTAATGATTAATTGATCACAATTTTTTTCTGAATTGCTTCACAGCACTAATTACAAGTGAGTTGTAGTGGTTGACATTGTTTTTGTATTTTGTATTTTAGAGTGAATTTGATGTCCCGTTCAAGGTGAAGGCTGGGCAGATAGGTGAGTGGCTGTCAATCAAAAGGTGATATCGCCTGATGGCGTGGTCATCTTTGTGTCAAGAGCGCATGTGATGAAAGTTCTGATGTGTCATGTTGAGCCCAAAATAGTTTTTTTTTTTGTATGTTTGTTTTTTGGGCGTTTTTTGTCATGAAAAAGGGAGTTTTTTTTTGGTTGCTACACTAATTGTAAGTGTATCTTTGGTTTTTTATGTTGATGTAATTTTAAAAAAAAAAGAAAAGAAAAAAATATTCTGCGGCCCGGTACCAATCGAGCTGCGGCCCTGTGGTTGGGAACCACTGACTTAATGTATGTAACTGCATTTTTTGCATTTGAATGTTGTGAACTGAAATTTTGTACACATATCCATCCATCCATTTCTACCGCTTATTCCCTTTTTGGGGTTGCGGGGGGCGCTGGCGCCTATCTCAGCTACTTCCTAGAATAAAAAAATTGAGGAAAATTCAGCGCAGAAAAATTCAGTGTAAAAAAGTTTATCGCAGAAATAAAACTTGTGTAAAAATTTTGTGTTAAGGAAAAAATCAGTGTGTAAAAATTCCATGTTAATATATTCAATGTAAAAAAATTAATTGCAGAAAAAAATCACTGTGAAAAAATTTAGTGTGAGAAAAAAATCAGTGTATTAAAATCGTGTAAAAAACATTTAGTGTATAAAAACTGTGTATTCAGTGCAAAAAAATGTGTTGCTTCAAAATGTAAGAGCAAGCCATTTTATACCGTTTGTTCCTCTTGACTTCTGCTAAATAAAGAATGAAGCACCTCGTTGTCTGGTTCTGAGACAGGATCGATTCAGTCTTAATGTACTAGAATTGAATATGGAGTTTTGAAGCAATGAATATGTCTGCATTGAATTTTTGGGCGCAGAATTTTTACACAATGTTTTTTTTTTCCACACAAAATTTTAAAACACTGTAGTTTAATAAACTGAATTTTTAAACACGCACATTTTTCTCACTATTGTTTTTGATTCAAACGCAAAAAATTCACATTTAGTGTCAAAAAAAAGCTGTCGTAATGAAGACATAAATGAACCTCTATACTTGACCTTTTTTGTGTCAGGTACGCTGACGCTGAAGATTCCCTGGAAGAACCTCTACAATGACGCTGTGGTGGCGACCCTAGATGGACTCTACCTTCTGGTTGTTCCCGGAGCCAGTAAGTACACTTCCTGTTACTTGAGTGACAGCTGCTGTTGTTTAGTGTGTACACAAGATTTTGACGCATGACAGGGAATATAAGCCTCATCTCGACTCCACTATGGCCCTGGGAATTCTAACGAGGCGACAAAACAAGGAAGTTGTCGTGCCATGACGGTCACATGTTCTGGCCACGCCCAAGCCACTTATTTTCCCAAACTAGCACATGTTTTGTTTGTTATGTTCTCACATTACGTGTGTGTGTGTTCCAGCTGGATCTCAGCTGAGAACATGTCCCTTTAACGGTAAGGCTGACGCTCACGATTGTGGTTGAGGTCGCTCCAATCGCCACTCTTCTGTCGGGCTGTTGAGCATTTCCTGTTAGGCTGCTTGATCCCCGATTTTACTGAAAAATATGTCATGTGACCAATCACAAGATGGCGCTGTGCAGCCCATTTAGCGCTTGGTATGGTCTGAGTGGTCTTAGCTGCAGACTAGTCTGGTCTTTCACTGGGTCATCCTTCCGGTGGGTTCTGGTTTCTGCACACTCTCTGAAGTGGACACCTCTGAGACAACTACCCATAGAACTATGCTAACTGAGGTGTGGACCTTCTTGTCTTCTTGGCAGCCATCAAGTATGACGCGGCTAAGGAGGAGCGCTACCAGCAGGAGGCGAAGCAGCGCGAGCTGCAGCGCATCGAGGAGGCACTACAGATGGCAGCCCGCCGAGGTGAGCCCCTCTGGCCTCTTCACTGATGGTCACTCTGAGCTACGCTAATCCCCCACCTCTAATATTGGAGATTTCAACACGAAATTGTTAAACACAACAATAATGGCATATTCCAAGCAGGAGCTCAACTATGAGACAATAGAACCTCTAGAGTGGAACACCCTAACTGTGGGCAATACTGGGAATGATAGTATCGATCCGATACCAAGTAAATACAGGGCTTTTTGGTTGAGTGATTGAGACTTTTATTAGTAGATTGCACAGTATAGTACATATTCTGTACAATTGGCCACTAAATGATATCACCCAAATAAGTTTTTCAACTTTTTTAAGTCGGGGTCCAGGTTATTTAATTCATGGCTAGAGTTGCTGATACTGATACTTTTGACAAAAGCTATAATGCAGCCTTGACTATTGACCAATATCAATCTGATACGATGTCAGCAGGACTAACACAGGCTTGTTTACTTATTTTATAGTGTGGAATGTTACAAAAGGTTTATTGAAGTGATATGTTGTAATCATGTGAGCTCTGCATGCTGGGTCCTGGCACTGCTGGATTAAAGTGCTCGAGCACAGTCTAAAAGGGACTGGATACTATTTTGTTTTTATACCTCGTTTTCTTACAGTAAGTATGTTGCCATGGTCAAGAAATAGGGGTGTTAATCATTGGGCATCTAACGATTCGATCTGATTCCGATTTCCTGAGGTGATTATTAAATTCGTAATCAATTCTCCATTTAAACCGATTCTCGCAACGTATTTCTATCATCTGTTAAAATACTTATAATAAAACTTTTTTTGAAACAGGTTACAGGTCAGAAACGTTTATTTTCCTTACATGGAGATGGTGTAAAAAGTTTTTTTTTAAATAAATTCTTATTAAAAAAATAATGAAAATAATGAATTTATTTAAAATCGGGATGAATGGGCATTGCGATTCGGCTGTGAATCGATTTTTTTGTTCACCCCAAAGTACCGTATTTTTCGGACTATAAGTCGCAGTGTTTTTCATGGTTTGGCCAGGGGTGCGACTTGTATTAAGGAGCGACTTATGTGTGAAATTATTAACGCATTACTGTAAAATATCAAATGATATTATTTAGCTCGTTCACGTAAGAGAGTAGACGTAAAAGATTTCATGGGATTTAGCGATTAGGAGTGACAGATTGTTTGGTAAACGTATAGCATGTTCTATATGTTATAGTTATTTGAATGACCATATTATGTTACGTTAACATACGAGGCACGTTCTCTGTTGGTTATTTATGCCTCATATAACGTACGCTTATTCAGCCTGTTGTTCACTATTCTTTATTTATTTTAAATTGCCTTTCAAATGTCTATTCTTGGTGTTGGGTTTTATCAAATAAATTTCCCCCAAAAATGCGACTTATACTCCAGTGCGACTTATATATGTTTTTTTACTTCTTTATTATGCATTTTCGGCAGGTGCGACTTATACTCCGAAAAATACAGTAGTGGTCTTTACTATTAAATGAATGCGACAGCTTTGTATTTTGTTGTGGACACCGTGTTTATACTCTAAGTATTGAACTTATGACACAGCTGCTGTTTGATTATAAGGTGCATTTAGTTGTAGTTTTTATTACCGAATTTGGGAGTGTTGAATTGGCCATGTCAAATCAATGAAGTAGCAGATGTATGGCTAAGCCAATGTAAATTAGCATCGAGCTAGCACATTTGTTTTAATGTTTTTGTTGTAATGCATTTTTTATGCTACAGAAAAATATTTTTTTAGCTCACGTACGTTATATTGCCATTTCATTTATGTTTGTTTAGTGTTACTATGTTTAAAATTGAAGACGCTTTTAAAGGCTCTCACAATGGAAATGTTCAGTTTTTTCTCTGCTAAACTGGCAAGAAGCATCGTTAGCGGGAGCTTGGAGCTTAGAACAGACTGCTTGTATCAGAGTTTTTATATCGGACGTTTTAGATGCTAGCTGTTGTAATCCGATTTTGGGTGATATCGGACTGTTATTGGATATCGGATCGGATCCCACAATATTCTTCATATTGTGTTGATGCTAATGATCAAGTATGACACAGAATGGAACTGCTATCCCCGTTTAAATAAGAAAATCTCATTTCAGCAGGCCATTAATGTAAATGCTGGTCATTCACATTAATGGCCTACTGCAGGGGTAGGGAACCTGTGGCTCTTTTGAGGACTGCATCTGGCTCTCAGATTAATCTTAGTTAACATTGCTTAACACAATAAGTAATGAATAATTCCACTGGTAATCAGTGTTAAAAATAAAATTCAAAATATAAAAAATTCTCATGCATTTTTATCCATCCATCCGTTTCTACCTCACCTGTTCAAGAAGTCAAGAATGGTAAGAAGTATATTATTCATTATTAGTTGGCTTCAGAATAAATATGTTATTGAAAAGAATGACAGGCGTGTTGTACCTTAATGTTGGTTTTACACAAAAATGCACACATTTAGTTGTATTTAGTGTTAAAAAAATATTATATGGCTCTCACGGAAATACATTTCAAAATATTTGGCTTCATGGCTCTCTCAGCCAAAAAGGTTCCCGACCCCTGGCCTACTGAAATTAGATTTTCTTATTTAAACGGGGATAGCAGGTCCATTCTATGTGTCATACTTGATCATTTCGCGATATTGCCATATTTTTGCTGAAAGGATTTAGTAGAGAACATCGAGGATAAAGTTCGCAACTTTTGGTCGCTAATAAAAAAAGCCTTGCCTGTACCGGAAGTAGCAGACGATGTGCGCGTGATGTCACAGGTTGTGGAGCTTCTCACATCCTCACATTGTTTACAATCATGGCCACCAGCAGCTAGAGCGATTCGGACCGAGAAAGCGACAATTTCTCAATTAATTTGAGCGAGGAAGAAAGATTTGTGGATGAGGATAGTGAGAGTGAAGGACTAGAAGAAAAAAAAAAAGTCGAGGGCAGTGGGAGCGATTCCGATGTTATTAGACACATTTACTAGGATAATTCTGGAAAATCCCTTATCTGCTTACTGTGTTACTAGTGTTTTAGTGAGATTATATAGTCATACCTGAAAGTCGGAGGGGTGTGGTGACCGCCAGTGTCTCTGAGGGAAGTCACGGAGGAGCTAAGAGAGTCCACAGCTGCCTCTTTGACAGCTGCAGAAGGAACAACACATGCTCCGCTCATTTCTACGGTGAGAGCCGACTTATTAACACAATTTTCTCACCGAAACCTGCCGGTTGACATGTGGTAGAGAACCATGTTCGCTTGACTGTTCTGTTCCATATTAAAGCTTCACCGTCATCTTTAGGGAATGTAAAAAAAAAAAAAAAAACACCGTCTGTGTTTCGGTTGCTAAAGGCAGCTGCAATCCACCGCTTTCCACCAACAGCATTATTCTTTATAGTCTCCATTATTAATTGAACAAATTGCAAAAAATTCAGCAACACAGATGTCCAGAGAACTGTGTAATTATGCGATTAAAGCAGACTACTTATATCTTGGATCGGGCTGGAAGAACATGTCCGCTACAACCGGTGACGCCACGCGCTCGCGTCATCAATCATACGCGTCATTATTCCGCAACGTTTTCAACAGGGTACTTCGCGGGAAATTTAAAATTGCAATTTAGTGAACTAAACCAGCCGTATTGGCATGTGTTGCAATGTTAAAATTTCCTCATTGATATATAAACTATCAGACTGCATGGGTTTTAGTAGGCCTTTAAAACCAAGTAGTTTAGATTGGGCAGCACGGAGGAGGATGTGTTAGTGCATCTGCCTCACAATACGAAGGTCCTGGTAGTCCTGAGTTCAATCCCGGGCTCGGGATCTTTCTGTGTGAAGTTTGCATGTTCTCCCCGTGACTGCGTGGGTTCTCTCCGGGTACACCGGCTTCCTCCCACCTCCAAAGACATGCACCTGGGAATAGGTTGATTGGCAGCACTAAATTGGCCCTAGTGTGTGAATGTTTTCTGTTTATTTGTGTTGGCCCTGTGATGAGGTGGCGACTTGTCCAGGGTGTACCCCGCCTACCGCCCGAATGCAGCTGAGATAGGTTCCAGCGACCCTAAAAAGGACAAGTGGTAAAAAATGGATGGAAATGGATGGGCACCCCCCCTTTTGACTTGAAAATCATTAATTGTAAATCAAAAAATGTCATAGTTAGACATAAAAAAACTGTTTACGACCTTTTAAATACATTTTTCAACATTATGAGAGCCCTCTAGAAATAAAATAACACTTTTTGCTCAACTTTAAACTCTTTTGATCCAATATAGATGAGACTGAGCCAATCAGTGCCCACCATACTAAACAGTGCATTCTGGTTGGTTTGCTCTCCTCTAGTGGCCAATACAACGGCATTATTATTGTCTTTAGTTTATTTAGCAGTTTTTACAGTTAAAAATAATTAATTTAGGCCCAAAAAAATAGTACAACATGCTTTAAAAAAATAATAAATAATATAATAAATAAAATAACACTTTTTGCTCAACTATAAACTCTTTTGATCCAATATAGATTAGACTGATCCAATCAGTGCCCACCATACTTAACAGTACGTTCTGGTTGGTTTGGTCTCCTCTAGTGGCCAATACAACTGCATTATTATTGTCTTTAGTTTATTTAGCAGTTTTTACAGTTAAAAATAATTAATTTAGGCCCAAAAAATAGTACAAAATGCTTCAAAAATATATATAGATATCTTTTAAAAAATGTGCTTTGTGGTGGAGCTGCAATATTAGAACCTCAATGTGGAAAGCAATGACTGTAATTATCTACATTTTAATCATTCAGTTTTACAAACCTCGTTTCCATAGGAGTTGGGAAATTGTGTTAGATGTAAATATAAACGGAATACAATGCAAAACCTTTTCAACCCATATTCAATTGAATTCACTACAAAGACAAGATATTTAATGTTCAAACTCATAAACATTATTTATTTTTGCAAATAATAATTAACTTAGAATTTCATGGCTGCAACACGTGCCAAAGTAGTTGGGAAAGGGCATGTTCACCACTGTGTTACATCACCTTTTCTTTTAACAACACTCATTAAACGTTTAGGAACTCAGGAAACTAATTGTTGAAGCTTTGAAAGTGGAATTCTTTCCCATTCTTGTTTTATGTAGAGCTTCAGTCGTTCAACAGTCCGGGGTCTCTGCTGTCGTATTTTAGGCTTCATAATGCGCCACACATTTTCGATGGGAGACAGGTCTGGACTGCAGGCGGGCCAGGAAAGTACCCGCACTCGTTTTTTTACGAAGCCACGCTGTCGTAACACGTGCTGAATGTGGCTTGGCAATTTCTTGCTGAAGTAAGCAGGGGCGTCCATGAAAAAGACGGCATTTAGATGGCAGCATATGTTGTTCCAAAACCTGTATGTACCTTTCGGCATTAATGGTGCCTTCACAGATGTGTAAGTTACCCATGCCTTGGGCACTAATGCACCCCCATACCATCACACATGCTGGCTTTTGAACTTTGCGTTGATAACAGTCTGGATGGTTTGCTTCCCCTTTGGTACGGATGACACAATGTCGAATATTTCCAAAAACATTTTCAAATGTGGACCCATCAGACCACAGAACACTTTTCAATTTTGCATCAGTCCATCTTAGATGATCTCGGGCCCAGAGAAACCTGCGGCGTTTCTGGATGTTGTTGATAAATGGCTTTTGCTTTGCATAGTACAGCTTTAACTTGCACTTACAGATGTAGTGACCAACTGTATTTAGTGACAGTGGTTTTCTGAAGTGTTCCTGAGCCCATGTGGTGATATCCTTTAGAGATTGATGTCGGTTTCTGATACAGTGCCGTCTGAGGGATCGAAGGTCACGGTCATTCAATGTTGGTTTCCGGCCATGCCGCTTACTTGGAGTGATTTCTCCGGATTCTCTGAACCTTTTGATGATATTATGGACCGTAGATGTTGAAATCCCTAAATTTCTTGCAATTGCACTTTGAGAAACGTTGTTCTTAAACTGTTTGACTATTTGCTCACACAGTTGTGGACAAAGGGGTGTACCTCGCCCCATCCTTTTTTGTGAAAGACTGAGCATTTTTTGGGAAGCTGTTTTTATACCCAATCGTGGCACCCACCTGTTCCCAATTGCCCTGCACACCTGTGGGATTTTCCAAATAAATGTTCGATGAGCATTCCTCAACTTTATCGGTATTTATTGCCACCTTTCCCAACTTCTTTTTCACATGTTGCTGGCATCAAATTCTAAAGGTAATGATCAGTTGCAAAAAAAAAAAAAATGTTTATCAGTTTGAACATCAAATATGTTGTCTTTGTAGCATATTCAACTGAATATGGGTTGAAAATGATTTGCAAATCATTGTATTCCGTTTATATTTACATCTAACATAATTTCCCAACTCATATTGAAACGGGGTGTGTTGAAATGAATGTGCCGCGTATGCTTAAAATGGTCAAAATACATAAATATAAAATATTGTTATAAATGTGCCTGTTACTACGTGATGTATATCCTTAAATAATGTATATACAACCTTAATGGAGGCCTTTGCATGTTTTTTGAAGGGTGTTAAAAGCACAATACTTTAGGTTACCTTGTAGGCAGACTTTTGAGCATTTATTTATTATTTAGAATGCATTAAAAAATAAGTCCATCATCATGTATTTCATGATTGTAAACAATAGGCAAAATAAAAAAAAATAAAAAAAAGTGCAGTTCCCCTCAAAAGTGTTTACAATGGCCATAGCTGGACTCTAGAACAGATCATTTCAATTTCCAATATTTCTAAAGTTGACCATTGTCCTGGAAGGGGATTTTGTTCCACTTTAGAGGTTGTACTCTATGTTACATGACATGTGATTCTAAGGAGGAAAATAAAAAAAGAGTTCTAGTCCAATGAAAGTGTTTGACGTACGTAACAATTTTTTGTTGTGTTGTGTTGTGTTCACGCTGCGTTGACTGTCAGCGTCGCACACTGGCGAGCTGCTCTTCAGTCTGGAAAGCGTTGTTTATAAGGAGCCCGTGGACGGTAAAACACACATGCACCCATACCTGAAAGTAGCACTAGCGTAGCACGGGCATGCTAAAGCTAGGTTAACATGGTTCCCGTGATTGTATTGTGGAATTTAATGTTAAAAAAAAAAATGTGTGTTCCTTTTCGTCCCGATAGACACATTCATATCATCCAATACACATGTAGATGTAAATGTGCAAAGGTTTCATTCAGTTCCTCAAACTACAACATGAACCTCCAAATGTCTTTGCTGTTTGTCCGAAACTCTGCTCAGTGATTAGTTGCTCTATTCACATGTCCCCCTACCTCCTCTAAGTGGACGCTTTTGACCTCATTCTTTCTACTTCTCTCCTATTGACTGCTTTCTCTTTCTTTAATGCTGCCAAAGTCCCCAAAGGACATAAAAAATTTAAAAAGCACAAAAAAGCTCTGAAGAAGCTGAAACATCGCGTGAACAAACCAGGTGAGTCTAATGATTTTTACTGCCAATCAAAGATGGCGTTAGCCTCCAGAGTGAAGTTTCAACTGAGCAAAAAAGATGTGATGTGGTTTTTGGGAGCATCTTCATCGCCTAAAAGACGTTTTACTGATTCAAGCTTTTGTCCAGGACCGCGTCTGGTCAGTCCGGGTTTAGATCTTAGGAGTCTTCTGCTTGCTGCTTCCAGAAAAGCCTCATGAGGAGAAGAAGGACACGTTCATGGAGAAATTGGCCACCCAGGTGATCAAGAACTTGCAAGTAAAGATCAGCAGCATCCACCTGCGCTACGAGGATGATGTAAGTCTTGCTTTTTACGAATCATGGCCTCGTGTAGGCATTTTTAGGTTAAAGTTCCAGTCAGGATTTGGTTCTGTCTACTCGGCCTGGGAAGTATCGCTAATAACTGTATCATCATCTTTACATCATCTGTATCATGACCTATTAAAAATATATACCAGGACAAAAAAATGTTTTAATAAAAAATTTAACTTTCTGATTGTAATCCCCCCAGCTATCAAGGCAGAAACACTAAACACTAAATCTATGTAAACTAAATTCTAAAATCACATTGAACACTCAACCATAACCTCTTACAATGCAAAAATAAGGAATATGTAAGAAATGCTTGATAAAGTGTAACAAAATAGTGCAAAGTGTGAAAATGTAAACATAGAGAAACATGAGAAGATCTATTTTCTGCAGTTGTAGTGCCAGGAAGTGTTGGCTGTGCTCTAAAGGAGTGGTCCCCAACCACCGGGCTTGATTGGTACCGGCTGCAGAATTTTTAATTTATTTATTTATTTTAATTTTTTTATTAAATCAACATAAAAAACACAAGATATACACATACGATTGATGCACCAACCCAAAAAAACTCCCTTTTTCATGACAGAAAAAAAATCTTTTTGTGTGTGTGTGTGTGTGTGTGTGTGTGTGTGTGTGTGTGTGTGTGTGTGTGTGTGTGTGTGTGTGTGTGTGCATGGACATTATATATATACATGTATATATATATATACTGTACATTAAGGTTTTGATTATGAGTGCTCTGGTCATGAAACTTGACTAACCTGGAGATGTTTGTGGATTTTTAGGTTTCTGACCCACAGCGCCCCCTGTCCATGGGAGTCACTCTGTCAGAACTCAGCCTGCAGGTAAGACATGCCCGTGTGTGTTTTTGGTCTGAAGACGTCTTCTCATCCTGCTCTTGTATCTTTGTCTTCCTTTAGACCACTGATGAGAACTGGAAGTGCTGCATCCTCAACGAAGCAGCAAAGATCACCTACAAGGTGACGATTTCAATCATGTGTAGATCTCGGTTGTTTGTTCTTATCATCATTGATGCATTTTATGTTTGGACCTGTTAGCTTGGCCGTCTGGAGTGTCTGTGCGCCTACTGGAACGTCAACAGTCAGATTTTCTACAAAGACTCATGGCAGGACATTGTGGTGGGTTTGATGAGGTCACAAATAAGCTGCAGTATGTACAATCTTTGCAAACAAGGCAGCATGGCTGTGTCCCCATTCACTAACTTTCAGGCGTATACTGAAACACTTGCAAACTTGATAGCACACGTAAAGCTGATCTAATAAATGTGTGCAAAGTGGATTGCGTCTATTAAGTGAGCAAAATAAGGCGTGCAATCCATTTTGCCTATCTGTCTTCATCAATATACGAAATATATGCTGATCAGCAAAAGACCCACAATACTGGGAGAAGAAGATGCAAATAGAGATAATTTAGCTCACGGAATGTGATTTATCAACACTCTTCACCGTTTTGCGAGCACTATTTTACGTTTTATTTGTCATGTCAGAATGACGAGAAAACTGACTTCTACACACACGGCTCCATGAACAATGGTTGTGCTGCACAGACAGATGATGGACAGACGGGAATCCTCCGTCCTACATTTCTGTGTGTCAACATTTTACATGGTCAGAAATAAAACATATTAGACACTTTGCTTATTTAGCTACATAATTTTATAGCTGCTAGAGGAATTAAGCGGAAAATCAAATCAAATTCTATTGTTGCTTTTTGGTGTCTTTTAGTATTTTTTTAATGACGTTTGTTTAATTTACGTATCATATGCATTATTAAAATATGAAAAAAAAATCCTAAATATGCATTTTTTGCGTTCTGAAAAAAAAAGTGGTGTCAGTAGATGCAATGCAGTCAATAAGAGTGTCCTTGTGGCGATGCCCTGTACAGTACACGCAAAATAAGGCGGTTTGCACCACTTCTCAATTGCACAAGTAGTGTTAGTAAACCGCATGCAACACGGCCCCTTATAATACACGCTATTTTGTATATTGCACATGTTGTTTACCGCATGGTGTTAGGATCTCAGTAAATCAGGCCCTTAGTCTTTTAAAGTTAAAGTGCCAATGATTGTCACACACACACGAGGTGTGGCGAAATTGTTCTCTGCATTTGACCCATCACCCTTGATCACCCTTTGGGAGGTGAGGGGAGCAGTGAGCAGCACCCGGGAATAATTTTTGGGTGATTTAACCCCCAATTCTAACCCTTGATGCTGAGTGCCAAGCAGGGAGGTAAATGGTCCCATTTTTATAGTGATTGGTAAGACTCGGCCAGGGTTTGAACTCACAACGTACCGATCTCAGGGCAGACACTCTTGAGTATTTACTGTACATTGAAAAGTGTAAAGGCCGAGTGTGCAGTGATGGACCTTTTTACCACCCTCTGTAGTTGCCATCTTGGCCACGTAGAGGAACGGGAAAGACTAATTCAATAACTAGAAATTCATAATTTAAAAGGAGAGTAGGAAATGTTTCCAGTAAATACACAACAATAGTAATGGATCCTTTCCATCATGCCTTGCTGCAGCATGGTCAACCATTAAAGCATTGCTACTCAATTATTTCTGTTACGCCCTCTTAGGAAGAAGAAAACATTTTGCGGCCCTCGCCCCACTCCCCGCTGTAATTAGTATAATCTGTCCACAAAATTGTTGTAAAGTACAGCTGTGCACAACATTCTATCCTTATTAACATTTAAGAAAACAAAACAGAAAACAGATATAGATCAACTTACAACAAAGAATAACTTTACCAACATTTTTGTTTTTGTTCTGTTACAGAAAATATTTTAAGTGCATCAATTGGCCTGAAATGTAAAAAAAAACATTTTTAATTCTGCATTACATGAAGGGTTCTGCAGCTGTGCAACATTTCCTTGTCCCTTATCATAATCATGATTTACAATGTCGTAGGATTATTTTTTACATTTAATGATTTCACATCACTCTCAATGGTTTGCACAGGACTGTAATCTGTTTGTGGCAATCCAATCCAATCCACTTTATTTATATAGCACATTTAAACAACAATTTTTTTCCAAAGTGCTGCAAAACAATATTAAAAACAACATTCAAATACTATTCTGAGCTCCACCAATGACTAAATAAAAACAAAAAATAAAATAAATACATATAAAACCAATATAAAAACAATATCAAATAAATATGATTAAAAATAATTTTAAGGGGGAAACCAATTAAAACAGTAAATACAAATCAAAATTTTAAAACACAGAGGACCACACAACTCACGTAGTGTTAAAAGCCAGAGAATAAAAATGGATCTCAAGGCGAGATTTAAAAAACTCCACTGTGGGAGCAGTTCGAATATGGAGGGCCAGAGAGTGTCCGCCCTGAGATTGGTAGGTTGTGAGTTCAAATCAATCAATCAATGATTATTTATATAGCCCTAAATCAGTAGTTGCTGCACAAACCACAACACAAACCACAACGACATCCTCGGTAGAGCCCAAATAAGGGCAAGGAAAGCTCACACCCAGTGGGAGTCGAGTCATACCAAAGACTATAAAAATGGGACTTATTGCCTCCCTTCTTGGCACTCAGCATCAAGGGTTGGAATTGGGGGTTAAATCACCATAAATGATTCCCGCGCGCGGCACCGCTGCTGCTCACTGCTCTCCTCGCTTCCCAGGGGGTGATCAAGAGGATGGGTCAAATGCAGAGGACACATTTCACCACACATAGTGTCTGTGTGACAATCATTGGTACTTTAACACAGAGAAGGCCCTGTCTCCCCGGTTTTAAGTCTGGTCTTGGGCACCACGAGCTGAAGCTGGCTCTCGGACCTCAGAGCGCGTGCAGGATTGTAAATTTGGATGAGGTGGGCTGTTGTGTCATCCTTTAATGTGTATAAGTGGCCAAAACACATGTGCATGTCATTTTTGGGATGCTGTCGAAGAGACAACAAGTAAAAATAAAGGGCAAAACAAAAATGTTGAGGGAAAAAAAAAAAAATTGGAAGATTTATCGCTAGTCTTTTTTTTAATTTTTTTTTTTAAAGTTTGCGAAATACTCATCCCTCCTGCACAATCATTAAATGTTTTGACAGACAAGGTACGTATTAGATATGCTAAGAAGTGGAGAAATGATGCATGCCGCCACAAGCTACATTGACAGACAGTCCCGTTATAATGTGTTTATGAGTAAGGGCGGACAGGTAGCGACAAATCTAGTGGTCGTGTGCCACAAATAAATGTATGTAAAACACTGACATTTTTATTTTCAATTTAGCTCAGTTGTAGATATTAGCACTGTAAAAGATAAAAGGAATACTAACTAAAACCCATGTCTTTTTTTTGTACTGATTATATGTGAAGCGTTGTAATTCCAACTAATCGTGTGAGTGTGTGTGTGTGCGTGCGTGTGTGTGTGTGTGTGTGTGTGTGTGTGTGTGCGTGTGTGTGTGTGTGTGTGTGTGTGTGTGTGTGTGTGTTGCAGGATAAATTAAAAAGTGGGATCAGTACTAAGGATCAGGAGCTACCTCAATATCACTACAGTGAGTCCAACAACAACTCAGCAAAGTCTCCTTTTCATAGTTCGCCTCATCTTAACCGGCCCATTTGTCGCTTTGTTTGTGCTTTGCAGTATTTAAACCCATCTTTGCGTCCGCCAAAATGCGCATCAACCCAAACGCCGAGCAGGAACTGCAATCTCCAAAAGCCAAGCTGCACCTGGAGGTGCAGAACATTGCTATAGAGATGACCAGACCTCAGGTAACATGTCCGCCTGACTGTTGAGGTCACATGACCACTGTTGTCCATGACTAGCAGCTTTTGACCATCACTTGAATGCATTGTGGCTCAGTGCAGATGTTTGTGTGTTGTCATGTGCAGTATGCCACCATGGTGGAGCTGCTGGAGTCAATTGACCGCATGGTGAAGAACACTCCTTACAGGAAGTTTAGGCCTGAAACTCCCATCCATGCCAACGCCAAAGTCTGGTCAGTTCCACAGTAAAGCAAACATGATATCATGAAGTAGGGGTTAGATTTCATATATTTGGGGTATTTGCAGTATAGGGACTCTCCCTCATATAAGGGAAGAGTCCTACCAGATTATTTTGTTCTAAGGCCGTTTAAAATGATGAGAGGTGGCTATAATAAAAGCTTAACAATTGAGAGAACCTAGCTACCTAAAGCTCGAAGCAATCTCTAAAATGGACACCCTCCTCATCTGCATTTCTCCTCCTTGGTGTGCAACGTCTTGGGGGGAATCGAAACTGAAAGTTAACTTGACGTGTGTGCCTAGTTCACAAACATTCTCCTCCACTCTCTCTCTTTCCAGGCTAATAATGATATATGTGTGTGAGAGTGCATAGATATAAAACGCAGGGTGTGTTCATTGTGATTATTTTCTTCAAACAGAACCAAGGCCAAATCTAGTCATTTCTAAGGTGTTCCACTTTGTCCAAATGAGGGAAGTTATACCTCAATCAACAGCATGCATATTTTATTTCAAATTCGCTGGAAGAAGTTATATTTTACACAACAGTGGCTAAAATCTAAATCTTCTCCTGATCTCATTTCCACTAGGTGGCGTTACGCCTTCAACAGTATCCTGGAGGTCCACATCCGCCACACCAGCCGCATGTGGTCCTGGTCCAACATCAGACACCACCGCGAGAATGTTAAGGCCTACAAGTTGGCCTATAAGACCAAAGTACTGAGCCAGAACAAGCTCAACGCCGACACCGAGCGCCAGATTCAGGTCCAAAGAGTCTCATGGACACCCCCACCCCCTGCATTCTCAGTGGATCAAACAGCCTCATGTGACTTCTTTGTCTTTCTGCCAGGACCTGGAGAAAGTTCTGGATGTGTTCAGCATCACATTGGCTCGCCAGCAAGCTCAGATGGAGGTAATACTGTGGTAGGGCTGGGCGATAAAACGATATCAATACATATCGCGATAGACACGTAATTGATAACTATAAAAAAAATGCTGAAAATCTATAAAATATGTGTACACATTTAAACCTACTCAGTGGCCTAGTGGTTAGAGTGTCCACCCTGAGATCGGAAGGTTGTGAGTTCAAACCCCGGCCGAGTCCCACTAAAGATTATAAAAATGGGACCCATTACCTCCCTGCTTGGCACTCAGCATCAAGGGTTGGAATTAGGGGTTAAATGATTCCCGGGCGCGACACCGCTGTTGCCCACTGCTCCCCTCACTTCCCAGGGGGTGATCAAGGGTATGGGTCAAATGCAGAGGACACATTTCACCACACCCAGTGTGTGTGTGACAATCATTGGTACTTTAACTTAACTTAAAACATGTCTAAGTTCGATGATGTTTTAAATTCCATGTCAAAAGAAAGTTTTTAATTTCCGTTTAAGGTTGGTTGCATGAACAAAAGCATTCACTCTATGGTAACCCAGCAACACAGGATAAGATCAGTGGGAGGGCATGCAAACAACCAATCAGGTAACAGTATCAACTATCAAGATTGGTTCCGCTATCTTGTTATCTTGCTCTTGATTTTTTTTTGGGTTGAGACTTTATTAGTAGATTGCACAGTACAGTACATATTCCGTACAATTGACCACTAAATGGTAACACCCGAATAAGTTTTTCATCTTATTTAAGTCGGAGTCCACGTTAATCAATTCATGGTACAAATATATAATATCAGCATAATACAGTCATCACACAAGTTAATCATCAGGGATGTGGAGGGGGAATGACAAGAGAAAGTAAAAATTAGTACTGCAGAGACTGAATAAATAAATAAAACTTGACAGTATGGCAGTTTTGGGGGGGATTTTTTCGAACAGATCATAGTCAGACCAGTTTGGTCTGTAAATTTAGCAAGTGGCTCGTCCCTACCGATACCAGTAATACCACACCGCCTTTAGAGCGCAGCTGTTACTTCCTTCCAAGCACTAAACCTGCAAAAAAATTGTTATTCTCGAGTTTCTCTATGTTTACATTTTTACGTTTTGCACTATTTTGTTACACTTTATTAAGCATTTCTTACATAGTCCTTTTTTTTTTGTTTTAAGAGGTTATTGTTCAATGTGATTTTAGAAATGTGTTTACATTGATTGTTTTCCATGTTTGTGGTAACATTTTGTTTCCTTTCTGTCTTGATAGCTGAGGGGATTATAATGGAAGGTTATGTTTAAAAATAAATGGTTACATTTGATATGTTAAGTCCTGGTCCTTATTTTCGATAGGTGATAAAAAATGTAAATGATTTTCAATACCGACCGATATAAAACACTTATATCATGATATATATTTTCAGCCATATCACCCAGCCTTACACTATGATGATGATGTTTAAGGCTGCGAGGTATTTAGATCTTTCCCCTTCCTGCAGGTGGTCCGCTCAGGGCAGAAGCCGGGGAGCAAGAAGGCATCGGGGGGGCAGAAGCAGGGAGGAGGCGGTTTCTTTAGCAGCTTCTTCAGCAGAAAGGCCAAGAAGGAGGAGCAGGATCCTGAGGAGAGCAAGGAGGCTGAGGGTGGGTGGTCGACTGCGTGACGGCAAGGAAAATGTCAGGTGACGCCAGCGTCTTTCTGCTCCCCAGGTTCAGCTCTGGACGGGATCATGACTGCAGAGGAGAAGGAGAAGCTCTACACCGCCATCGGCTACAGCGGCAGCTCTCACAACCTGACTTTACCCAAACAGGTAGACACGCCCACCGGGCTCCGTGGGTTCTCGTCTACCGTATCCATATCCATCTGATCTCTTTCATCTCCATGCCGCAGTACGTCGCCGTGGTGGTCACCTTCCAGCTCTGCAGGACCTCGGTGACTGTCCGAGACCAGCCGGACGTCCCAGAGATCCTCAAAGTCCAGATGATTGACCTTAGTTCTAAAATCTCTCAGCGCCCTGGAGCTCAGGCCGTGAGGTGTGTGAGGTCACACGCTGCACTCTCCTGTAATGTAACTGTGTCTACACTCTGACGTCTGTTCTTGTGTGCCCCTGCAGGGTGGAGGCGGCCCTGCAGCACTGGTATGTGACAGGATTACTGCAGCAGGGGGCGGTGCCCTCGCTCATTGCCTCAGTAGGTGACTCCACCTCTTCACTGCTCAATTTTACCTTTGAGTTGAACCCAGAAGAGAGCGCCGCCGACCAGCTGTTGAGGGTGGACTCGCAGCCCGTGGAAATCATCTACGACGCTGTAAACGCCAAAATTGCAGTCAGCGTATCAAAATCGCAGGATCACTGCTCATCTCTCTGGTTGTGTTCCTTCCTCAGATGACTGTCAACAGTTTGGTGGAATTCTTCAAGATGGGGAAGGGTGTGGACTTGGAGGTTTTGACCTCTGCTACACTCTCCAAACTGGAGGAGTTTAAAGAAAAAACAGCAACAGGTTGGTTAGATTGTTCACCAGGTTCTCGGAGCTTTAGAACTGTCCTTTGATCCCGGGGACCCGGAAGGGTCTCAGTCTTAAAAATGTTTTGAAAAAAGGCCCATGTAATAAAAAAACAAAAAAACGAAATATGTTATCCAATGCTTAAATCTCTAGATCAGCTTGTCGATTTAAAGTTGTTTTTTTTTTTTTTTATGTTTTATGCCTCTTTTGTCAAAACCCTGTTTTGTTTTGCAAAAACACAAAAAATGGCAATATTTTACCCCCAAAAATATGTATAAATACAATATTTGACCTGAAGGAATGTGGAGGCTTCAATAGGTCAAAGTCATGACATGATTTATTGTAATTCATTATTCTTTTTTGAGAAAAATACCGTTTGAAAAAAAATCACACCAAAATTAAGTGTTAAAAATTTGAAATTAAGTTTTATTGATTTTTTTTTTACTTTCAACGCTTTAAGTCTCTAGATCAACTTTACACCTATTTTATTTTTAAATCTTTGAAAGACAAACTTTTTTTTTTTATGACAAACACAAAATATGCAATATTTTGCCACAAAAAATATTTCAAAGTTGAATATTTGATGTGAAGCAATTGAACTTTTGAATAGGTCAATAATTCATAACAATGATTTTGATTCATTGTTCTTTTTTAAGTAATGACAGTTTTAAAGAAAAAAAACAGCCTGTATGGCAGCGGTGTGTTATTAGTCAACATTGCAACATTTTCTTGTTACATTTCACCTGTTTTTTTTTGTTCCACTTTTTTTTTTGTTTAATCGTATTTTCAGAATGTGCTGCAAACCGTTAAAAAAAAACTTAAGACACCCCTGTTCTAGCTTTCTGGCCCAGTTCATCTCAGTTTCAGCTCTTTGCAGGTTTATCCCACATCATTGAGACCCGGAAGGTTCTGGACTTGAGGATAGACCTGCGTCCGTCCTATCTGCTGCTACCCAAGTCAGGATTCTACTGCAACACGTCTGAGCTCATCATTGTGGACTTTGGCAGCCTTAAAGTGAGTCGCACCTGAATGAGCCAATGAAGTCGTGGCTTTTCTTGTGGACCACACAAACACACACACGCACACACACACACGCACACACACACGCACACACGCATATTGAGTAGAGCGTGCATGTTTAACCTGTGGACACCATGTGTGGCAGTTCAACAGCGTGGAGCAGAACGTTCAGCAGTCGTCGCCATCCTTTTCATCTCTGGAGGAGATCATGGATCGGGCGTACGAGCCATACAACATAGAGCTGCGAAGGGTCCAAGTCCTCTACAGCAAGTCAGGTACACACACTTACACACACACAACTTTGCTTGTGGGGAAGGCGTCACACTGTCTTTTCCTGCTCAGGTGAGACCTGGAAGTCAGCTCGGTTGCAGAGTTCGTCCGTCCAGCACATCCTTCAGCCGCTGGACTTCACTGTGCGTTTGTCAAAGTGTATGGTGGACAATGACGCCAGAATGCCCAGGTAGGCTTCGCTTCCCACCTTTCTGACGCCACTGCCAATGACTGGCTCGCACATTTCCGACCTCATCCGCTCTGTTCTTCGTGCTGCAGGTTGAAGGTTTCAGGCGAGCTGCCGCTCTTGCACGTGAAGATCTCAGATCAGAAAATCCAAAACATTATGGAGTTGGTAGACAGCATTCCTCTGCCACACGTGGGCTCCACCCCCTCCACTCCAACTGAGAAGGTAACCATTGTAGAACATGAGATATTTCAAGGCCTACTGAAATTAGATTTTCTTATTTAAACAGGGATAGCAGATCCATTCTATGTGTCATACTTGATCATTTCGCGATATTACCATATTTTTGCTGAAAGGATTTAGTAGAGAACATCGACGATAAAGTTTGCAACTTTTGGTCGCTAATAAAAAAGCCTTGCCTGTACCGGAAGTAGCAGACGATGTGCGCGTGACGTCACGGGTTGTAGAGCTCCTCACATCCTCACATTGTTTACAATCATAGCCACCAGCAGCGAGAGCGATTCGTACCGAGAAAGCGACAATTTCCCCATTAATTTGAGCGAGGATGAAAGATTTGTGGATGAGGATAGTGAGAGTGAAGGACTAGAAGAAAAAAAATAAAAGACGAGGGCAGTGGGAGCGATTTAGATGTTATTAGACACATTTACTAGGATAATTCTGGAAAATCCCTTATCTGTTTATTGTGTTACTAGTGTTTTAGTAAGATTATATAGTCATACCTGAATGTCGCTTGGATCGGGCTGGAAGAACATGTCCGCTACAACCGGTGACGTCACGCGCACGCATCATCATACGCGTCATCATTCTGCGACGTTTTCAACAAGATACTTCGCTGGAAATTTTAAATTGCAATTTAGTAAAATAAACTGGCCGTATTGGCATGTGTTGCAATGTTAAGATTTCATCATTGATGTGTAAACTATCAGACTATGTGGACGGTAGTAGTGGGTTTCACTAGGCAGTTAATTGGGAAACTTAACTTTATTTGATTGATAGATATTGTTTACAATATTTGGGCGTGTTTCCTTCCGCAGGTGCTCTCATTGGCAGAATCGCGACCATGTGCGCTCAGTCTTCCCCCCGCCCTCCTCAGCACGGCAGAGACAGGTTTAATGTTGTTGGTAATTATGATAATGACGCTCCTAATCTAATCTATGTTCATTGGGATCAATTCTGTCATATGTCAGATTCCGATGAGGACGCCAGCGGGAAGTCCACTGATGACGAGCATCAGCGCTTGGCTGTTGAAGATCTCACAGACCTTCAGTTCAAATTTGAGGTCAAAGAGGTTCGTCTGCTGCCGTTTGCATTTTTCTACTCTGTCCAGTTCAGGTGAAAGCAACAGTGTTGCGTTCAGGTACTGTTGGAGCTGACGCGGCAAGCGGACCAGGAGAAGACGGTGCTGTCACTTAGTGTCTGTCAGCTTGGAGCTGAGGGGAAGAGTCGGAGCTTCGACCTGAGCATCACATCCTACCTGCGTACAGTGGCGCTGGATTATTGTGATGTTCCAGGTAACACATCTGCTAGGAAACTTCTAAACCTGACCTGCTCAGTGGTTTTGTGGTAAGAGTGTCTGGCCTGAGATTGGTAGGTCATGAGTTCAAACCCCGGCTGAGTCATACCAAAGACTATATAAATGGGGACCCTTTACCTCCCTGTGTGGCACTCGGAATCAAGGGTTGGGCATTAAATCACCAAAAATGATTCCCGGGCGTGGCCACCGCTGCTGCTCCCTGCTCCCCTCACGTCCCGGGGTGATCAAGGGTGATGGGTCAAATGCAGAGAATAATATCACCACAACTAGTGTGTGTGTGACAATCATTGGTACTTTAACTTTTAAAATCCCATTTCCACCAAGTGGTTCAGTCCAGTAAATGCTGTTTTTAGCTCCGCTCCTGTGCAGTTTGTGCTCCTAACACCCCCACTCTCACGTTACAATTATATAAACCATCAATAATATAGTTTAGAAATCTAATTGGTTAAATAAACAGGCCCATTGGTGTTATAGATAAAGGGGATCTACAGTATAATGAGTTTAATCTACATTGAAAAAACATATTTGTGGTCTAAACCAGTGTTTCTTAACCATAGCTGGGCCACGAGGGGTCCGTAGATGGCCACCAAAAAAACATATGTTTCTCTGTATGGGCCGCAGCCGTACTCAGTTGTAATTCACTTTTCTCCCACTTGTGGCAGTAATGACAATCTCAACAAACAGAAAATGTCTGGAGCTAAAGTCATAGAGAAGTTTAAGCGCATAATTTATGATGGCTAAAGTGGTAAAGCTATAATAATCATTATTAATGTAGTGTATTTATTGTGGCACATAATTATATGTACGTGTATTTTCAAGTCCCTTCTTATGCGGTATATGCGAATTAACCTGACCTAAGGTTTATGGTTTATGTGTTAAGTGATTAATCATCTTTTTGATTGGTACGGGCTTTCGTATCATTTGACAAGCCCAATGCGGCCCCCCAAGTCACAATGTAGCCAGACCGCAAAACCCTGTAGAAAAAGGCATCCAAAACTAAAAACAAGTTCACGCCAAAATACATGATCTAAATGACATTGTTTAACATGAGTATCCATCATTGTAAAAACATTTGTAAGTCAGATAATATCAAATTTATCATAGGTCCCCCTCAGGTGACATCGGCCCGGGCTACTATTTCTGAAGGCCCTGGGCAGAGTATTTTGACATGGCAACACATAGAAGATTAAATCTGATTGGACGTAAAAATCCAGCAGTGCAGTCAAAAGACACACTGCAAAATGAAGAATAATATACTGTATGGAATAACGAGTAGCGTTTCATGGAACATAATAGTAGAAGTGAAGTTATGTCAGTGCTTTTGAAAGTGTTTAGGCCAGCAGAGATAGCCTTGTTGGCCCCGAAATGGAGAGCCAAGCGTAATGTGAAAGTGTTATTAATAAAGGATCTGTCAAGCCATATTTAATTGGACAATCACGGCAGCGTGTTTTGACTTTGCAGATAACGGCAGTCCTCCACTTCACCTGATCAGCTGCTCCGAGCAGCAGAGTTCGGACCTTCTCAAGGTGGCGTTCATCAAGGTAAGTAACAATATGACACACAGGAGTCCCTTCCACTGAGACACTAAAGGTGACGCCGCTTTGACTACTTTCATGTCGTCGTGCAGGCTGACCCTAGCGGGCCCAGCTTCCAAACACTGTTCAATAACACAGAGCAAATGCTAAAGGTGGGACAAAAAAGCGTTTCCCTTGTTACCACAAGCCATATGTTTGTCTGTGCAACCTGGACCTCAAGGTGTCGCTCTGCTGCAGGTGGAGTTTTCTTCCCTGGACTTCCTCCTTCATGCTAAAGCGTTGCTTGCAACCATCAACTTCCTGACCAGCGCGATGCCACCACAGCTGCTCTCTCCTCGCAACCCTGATGCAAGGAAGCAAGTTGAAAAGGGATGGGGCCGGACGGGTGAGTCGGAAGATGCTTGATGCTTGTACTCAATCTGTAAGCTAAGATTTTTAACTGCCCTTCCAGTGTCCAAAGGAGTTAAAAATGTTGAAGCATTCAACTTCAAGTTGTTCGCCATGTTGGGGTGTTTCCACGTGGAGGTGTGTGACGACCGCCGTCGCATCGCCGACATTCGGGTCCAAGGTAGGAGATATGAAGGGAAGAATTTAGGGTTGTTTTTGTTGCTGTGATGTTTGTGCGCATGAATGTCGCCGCCTTGCAGGTATTGATGCGTCAGTGCTGGTGCAGGCGAAGCAGACGGAGGTGTTTGCCCGACTCCGAGACATTGTGGTCAGAGACGTCAACCCTCAAAGCATTCACACCAAGGTCTGTTTGTTGGAGTCCCCATGAAGACCCACCCACCACATCTTGCTCACCGCAGTTCTGAACCTCAATTTTATCTTACTACTCTTTGTGTATTTATTGCTTATAACAGGGGTGTCCAAAGTGCAGCCATTTGCGGCCTGCAGCTAATTCTTTAACGGCCCGTGGCCCATTCAAAAGAATATTCCAAAAAAAAAAACTTTAAAAGTGGCATGACTGAGCAAACAGGTGAAATGTAACAAGAAAAAAATGTAATGTTGACTCTAATAACACTTAACTGCTATGCAGTCTGTTTTTTTTTTAATTTAAACTGTCATTAGTCAAAAAATAATAATGAATCAAAATTAATGAATTATTGACCTAGTCATGGCCCCAATTCCATCACATCAAACATTCTGCTTTGAAATGTTTTTTAGGGAAAATAATGCATAATTTGTGTTTGCCATGAAAAACTAAAGTTTTCTTTTACAAAAAGAGCATAAAACCTCCCCAAAAAATGTTTGAACTTATAATCGAGATCAAACCTTTTTTTAACACTTACATGGGTTAAATCTATCTATCTCTAAAGACTTTAGTGGGATTTTTTTTTTAAGTTTCATTGCTCAAAAATAATAATGAATAAAAATTAATGTTGTTATTAGATATCGACCTATTCAAAGCTAAAATTACTTCAGATCAAATAATTCACTTATAATATTTTTTGAGGAAAACATTGCATATTTTGTGTCTTTGACATTAAAAACAGGGTTTTCTTTAACACAAAAGGCATAAATCATAAAAATACACTTAATATTGACAGATGGATCGAAAGTTGATCTGAAGTGGATTTACTGATCAAGACGTGTTGAAAAAAAAAATTATATGACTTGTTTTTAAGATTTTTATGACTCAGACCCTTCTGGGTCCCGGGGGCTAAACCTGAGCGTAGTCCTAAAGGTGAAAAAAAAATCTATATATTCTATTGGTTTTTATTATTAAAAAAAATCAAAACTGTCCCTGCACGATATGATTTTTCAGTGTGCGGACCTCAGTGGAAACAGTTTGGACACCCCTGATATATAGGAGAGGATAGACTTTATTCATCCCACAATGGGCAAATGATGTGGCTGCAGTGCAGATTCGAAAATAAGAGGTCAAAAAACACATGAAAACAAGAGGGACATAAAGAACACAAAAGAGGACAGTTCATTGCTCACTGGCGTCCTGTCCTTTTTCACCAGGCGGTTTCCATCGTAGGGGAGGAGGTGTTCAGCTTCCAACTGTTCTTGTTTTCGGGGGCGACCGAGGGGGACAACTACAGCGACATGTCCAAGGTGGACGGGAAAGTCACCATGCGTCTGGGCTGCATTCAGATCGTCTACCTGCACAAGTTCCTGATGTCCCTGCTGGTTAGACAACTGCACACAAACACAAAACACATTAATACTCAGAAGCGCGTGGTCATGTACTCAAATCCTGACACGTGCTGTAGAACCGGCCGAAAGTTGCTCCCTCCTGCGCCCCTTCCTTCTGTCGATCACACTTCCTGTCTTCTTTCTCATGTCTTTTGTCCTTTCAGGCTTCTTTTAGCTTTCATTGTGCGTCTGCTGACGAGGTATAGCCTGTGGCATGCGGCCACACCACACCACGATACCCCATCACACCTTCACACCCCGATAATCATTTGCTTGTCTTTGGTCCAAGAAAGCCTGTTTTGGTTTATAGATCCAGCATATCATCTAAGATTTTTGATTCAGTCTTTGTTAGCTGCAAATTGTTCATTTAGATAATCTAAGTGACACTTCAACAGCAGACTTTCAAATCTCACATACCGGATTTTACCTGAACTTGAGCGTCTTTTTTAATTTTTTTTCTTTAAATATTTAAACCAGCCGCTGTCTCGTAAACATAACTGAGAGCACTTCCATCCATTAACCCCGCCCCCCTCACTGTCATATGACCTGCTTGTTCCTTCTTCACGTCCTGCTTCATCCAGGTGGATTCATGAAGAATCAATTTTCTTTTAAAGGGGAACTGCTGTTTATCATTCACAACGTTTATGTAAGACAAGAACACATATTTTTCTTTTTTCAATGCATTCTAACTCGTAAATAAACGCTAGCAAAAGTCAGCTAACAATGGAGCAAATCGTATTCGCTTTATTCCGCCTATAAAGGGCGCTATAAAACATCCACCTCCATCAGCATTTTATAATACATGCTGTAAGTATACACTATATTGCCAAAAGTATTTGGACACCCATCCAAATGAAGAGAATCAATTGTCCTAATCAATTGGCCCGGCCACAGGTGTATAAAATCAAGCACTTAGGCATGGAGACTGTTTCTTCAAACATTTGTGAAAGAATGGGCCACTCTCAGGAAATCAGTGATTTCCAGCGCGGAACTGTCATAGGATGCCACCTGTGCAACAAATCCAGTCGTTAAATTTCCTTAATATTCCAAAGTCAACTGTGGGCTTTATTGTAAGAAAATGGAAGAGTTTGGGAATAACAGCAACTCATCCACCAAGTGATAGGCCAAAGAAACTGACAGAGAGGGGTCAGCGGATGCTGAAGCATATAGTATAAAGAGGTCGCCGAGTTTCTACAGTCAGTTGCTACAGAGCTCCAAACTTCATGTGAGCTTCCAATTAGCCCACGTACTGTACGCCGAGAGTTTCATGGAATGGGTTTCCATGGCCAAGCAGCTGCATCTAAGGCATACATCACCAATTCAAATTCAAAGCGCTGCAGTGGTGTAAAACATGTCGCCACTGGACACTGTGCACCAGTGCACAAAGCAAGGTCCATAAAAACATGGATGACAGAGTCTGGTGCGGATGAACTTGACTGGCCTGCAGAGAGTCCTGACCTGAACCCGATATAACACCGTTGGGATGAATTACAACGGAGTCTGGGAGCCAGGCCTTCTCGACCAACATCAGTGTGTGACCTCACCAATGCGCTTTTAGAAGACTGATTGAAAATTCCTATAAACACACTCCGCAACCTTGTGGACGGCCTTCCCAGAAGAGTTGAAACTGTAATAGCTGCAAAAGGTGGAGCCATATCATATTGATCCCTATAGGTTAGGAATGGGATGGCTCTTCAAGTTCATACGTGAGTCAGGGCAGGTGGCCAAATACTTTTTGGCAATATAGTGTATATCTAATTTAGTAACAGCCACATTCAGAATAACATGTAACCTTTACGTATTTTGCTCATTTTAAGCATACGGTGTGTGGATTACTTTAACAGACTCATTAAAACGTTCGCTTTTACCTTGAACAACAAACACCCCACGACTACTCATGGCAGACCTTGTGAGAGACCCCAAAGACTACTTTGGGACAAAGTTATGATCTAAAACCTTTTATTTTTTAGCATGAATATAGCTGGGTTGTGTATGACACAATATTTCTTCTTCACAGCCTAATTTGCATGATGGTCAAGCAGCTTGAGCGTAAAATTAAAACAAGTGAGTGTCTGTTAGAAAATGCGGCATTGCTGTTCTGTTCTTGGATGTTCCAATTGTTCAAATGAAGAGATAGGTAAGAGCTTTGATGAAGTCGGGAAAGAAGTGGTTCATTAAGATAATAAAGTCAGGGTAAAAACAAAAGAGTGTCAATGAAATCGGCTCTTAAAAATATCCCTTTCATCATCTTGTGGAATACAATCAGACCATGCTTGTGTCAGCAGCAATCACTTTGTGAAATGTTTGTTTGAACATTTGATTTGTTTGAGAAACTTTATTCTCGACTATATTAGTAGTTTTCGAGAGCTGAACTATACGTAAAGAAAAGTTGCTATGTGTACATATAACTATGAAGAAGTGCTTGTGCAAATAAACTAACATCATGTTAAGTCCTTGTACTAAATATTGTGATTGTTGGTCTAATCCACCGTATTTTTTTTCTCGATTTTCATAACCGAAACTAAAAAGTTAGTAGTTTTTGTGCGGGGAAAAGCATGTGCTTTATTGGACACGGATGACCTCATTATAGAGTCTTTGGATTTATTTTTTAGCATTATTGAAATATCCTTAATAGTATTAATAAACTAAATGAATACATCTCTTGTAGGCTCAACAGCATAAATTGAATCTTGATATCGCTAGCAAACATTGCTCTATAACAAGGAGATATAAAGCTAAAAAATGAGACAAAATATGAACTTCACACCATAAAAACAACTGCAGACATGAATTGTAGATGAGACTAATATTTTTTAGCAGGAAATCAACAAGCATTCTTTTCTGGAGGTCTTCATCTTGTGGTGTCATGTCTGCCTCTCCCCTCTAATTCTTCTTCCAGATGTTTGTCGACAACTTCCAGACGGCCAAAGAAGCTTTGAGCAGCGCCACCGCTCAGGCAGCCGAGAAAGCGGCATCCAGCGTTCGCGACTTTGCCCAGAAGAGTTTCCGTCTGTCCATGGACATAAAGCTGAAGGCGCCGCTCATCATTATCCCCCAGTCGTCCACCTCCCAGAATGCCGTGGTAGTGGATCTGGGTCTCATCAAGGTGTCGAACAGCTTCTCCTTGCTGCCAGCCGAAGGCTTCTCACTGCCGGTCGTGGTGGACAAGATGGACGTTCGTCTGACGCATCTAAAGCTCTCCAGGTAGCCGCTACACACCGGCATCAGAAATCAAACGCTACTGAACTGACATTCCTTCACAGAACTACGCTGAGCAAAGACTCGTCACTGCCAGAGATTGAGATCCTGCAGCCAATCAACGTTGAGCTCCTCGTCACCAGGAACATGGCCGCCGCCTGGTACACCAAGATCCCCGGCGTCCACGTCCAAGGAGTCCTGCGGTCCCTGAAGGTAACACTTTTTGGGTGTAGTGTTGGCTTTGTGGTCACGGCGACACTCACTTTAGGTGTTTCCGCCAGGTGGGTCTAGGAGAGGAAGACGTGAGTGTGCTGATGAAGGTTCTGCTGGAGAACATTGGAGAAGGAAGCAGGGAGCACAAAATGGACGCCAACCCACGCAAACCTCAAGGTGAGCATGATGGGAGATGATGGTTATGTTAAAGGCCTACTGAAACCCACTACTACCGACCACGCAGTCTGATAGTTTATATATCAATGATGAAATATTAACATTGCAACACATGCCAATATGGCCTTTTTAGTTTACTAAATTGCAATTTTAAATTTCTTGCGAAGTGTCGTGTTGAAAACGTTGCGGTATGATGACGCGTGCGTTTAACGTCTCGGGTTGTGGCGGACATTATTTTCCAGCCCGATCCAAGCTATAAATAGTCTGCTTTAATCGCATAATTAAACAGTATTCTGGACATCTGTGTTGCTGAATCTTTTGCAATTTGTTGAATTAATAACGGAGAAGTCAAAGTAGAAAGATGGAGGTGGGAGCTTTTAGCCACACAAACACAGCCGGTGTTTCCTTGTTTAAAATTCCCGAAGGCGAAGCTTTAGTATGGATCCTGACCAAATGTCAACCAGCAGTATTCGGTGAGAACATTGTGGTAATAAGTTTGCTCTTACCGGCGACTTCAGCGGAGCTTCCAGCAACGTGACTTGCCTCAGAGACTCTGGCATCAACACACGTACCCGTGGCCACACCCCTCTGACTTTGGGTACTATTTAATCTCACTAAAACACTAACACAATGGGCAGATAAGGGATTTTCTAGAATTATCATAGTAAATGTGTGTAATAACATCTGCAATCACCTTTTTTTTTTTTTTTTTGTATCTTTCATCCTCGCTCAAATTAATGGGGAAATTGTCGCTTTCTCGGTCAGAATAGCTCTTGCTGCTGGTGGCTATGATTACAAACAATGTGAGGATGTGAGGAGCCCTACAACCAGTGACGTCACGCGCACATCGTCTGCTACTTCCGGTAAAGGCAAGGCTTTTTTATTAGCGACCTAAAGTTGCGAACTTTATCATGGATGTTCTCTACTAAATCTTTTCAGCAAAAATATGGCAATATCGCAAAATGATCAAGTATGACACATAGAATGGACCTGCTATCCCCGTTTGAATAAGAAAATCTCATTTCAGTAGGCCTTTAAAACGAATCTCTTCTCTTCTGTGATTGGGCCATTTATTTGCAGCCACAGACACCGCGGAGCTCGCAGAGCGGCAGGTAGAGGTGACGTTGTCATCGGAACGTGGCAGCGACGCCATCGCTAACGGCGGTCCGTGTGAAAACACCGTCAACGTCCTGCTCAACTTTGAAGTCCAAGAGGTAGTGTGGCGGTGTGAGCGTGCCGGATGTTGGATGGTGGCTGACCATAGGTTGTCCTTCAAGGTTTTGCTGACCGTGAAGAAAAAGAAGCCCAGCGAGCAGAAGGAATCTCCTTTCTTGGTCTTCACCCTTGCTCACCTGGGCGTGGACACTAAAGTCAGGAAGTACGACACCTGTGCCACCACCTACATCAAGAAGATGCTCCTCACCTGTTTGGAGTTCAAAGGTCAGCAGTTGCCCTCTTGTCACCTCCTTCATATTCTAACTTTGTTGACACCCCTTGTCCATGGCACCAGACGCCAACGGTGAGCCGCTGTGTCTCGTCAACTCATCAGTGGGGTCTGGAGCCGAGCTGCTCAAAGTGCAGTACTTCAAGGTGACGACATCACTGATCACCTGATCTCACTAGGCAGGGATGGGCAAGGCACTCAATTTGACTTAATTGGTTATTAAGAAAAGATTACCATTAATTATTATGCCTTTTCCTAGCACCAGGTGTATTGTGGGACAGGTGCTGCCAACCTAGTTGACAGCAAAGAAAAAACTGTCTTTATCTTAACGATTTTTCCACAACTTCAGGCTGATCGCCACGGACCCAATTTCTCCAGCGTGTACAAAAACACGGAGCAAATGATTAACGTGAGTACAGTACATACGAATACTTATGAGAAAATGTAACATTACATTTTTCATACTAGCGGTGTCCAGACTTTCTCTACTGAGAGCCGCAAACTGAAAAATCCATCCATTCTTTTTCCACCATTTTGATATTTTTTATTTTCAAAACCAGTACATTATATAAAACATTTTTAACCTTCAGGTCTCTATTCAAATTTGGTCCAAAAGACCTGGATGGGTCTCTGTCATAAAATGTTTTAAAAAAAGTCATCTATTTTCTTTCTAGTTAACCCTTAAATCAGTATTTCAACTTTAGAAGGTCTATCTGATGATTTAAAGTTGTTTTTGTTTCTTTTTATGTTTTATTTCCTTTTGGTCAAAATCTTCTTTTTATGGCAAAAGCACAAAATATGTAATATTTTCCCGAAAAAAATTTCAAAGTGGAATATTTGATGTGAAGTAATTGGAGCCTTAATAACTAATCACAACACTGATTTTCACGTATAATTTTTTTTTTAAAGACAGTTTTTTGTTTTTTATTAAAGTTTACTAAAATTATTGAAAATCCAAAAGAGCCCCACTCATAAAAGAGTGAAAAATAAGTCATGCATGTTTTTTTTACTTCCGCTGCTTAAGTCTTCAGCTAAGGCCTAGCCAACCCAATCTCATGCGGCGCTTATGAGTTCACATAGAGGTTTTGATTAGTGCAATAAATATATATATTTTTTTTTTCCCCCGCTATCACAGCTATTTGAGTGTACAGCAAAGTAACAAAAAATAGGAATATTTCAGCTTCACATTAGATGGGCAATATATGCCCTTTAACACGGACGAACAAGCAAAATGCGGTGATCACGTGATGGCAACAAACAAAAAGACAATCCGAGCCTGTTTTTTTAACTGGCAAAAAAATGATTTTAAGATGTTTAATATTTATTGAAAATATTATTCTTATTAACATATATATGTCGGATGTCATTAGCACATTTCAAATCTTCAGCACCTCAGACTTGCTGGAACTTTGACCTCGCCTGTGTGAGACATTGAGCCTGGCCTGTGTTCTTAGGACTGTAGGAGGCAATTTCTGTCATTATCATATTGGTGTGTGACATTTACAATAAATCTGGCTAAGCAGAGGTGTGCGTGCGCATGTGTGTGTGTGCGTGTACTACTACTACTACTACTACTATTCTACGAGGTAATAATGAACAACAAATCAAATAAGTGACAAACGTGCAATCCTACAATACAATGTCTGACTGTTGGCCACCCCTGCTTTAGATCAACTTGGATCTATTATATGTTTGTTATTTTTTTCATAACACAAATGGCCAGATTTTGTCCATAAAAATTACAAATAATAATTTTTCATTACTAAAATCCGCCAATAGGTGAATGAGCCACTGTATTGCCATAGTAGCTCCAACAGACCACCTCATCAGAGTACAGTACAGTACATTTTCTCCAATTGTCCTCTCTTTCAGGTGACTTTCGCCTCGCTCGACCTCATGCTCCACACCCAAGCTCTCCTGTCTGCCGTCAACTTCCTGTCAGGAGCGCTGTCTTCAGGCAGCATGGCGTCTTCGGAGAAAACTGTTAGGCTCAAAGCGGAAGACAGCAAAATGATGACCACCAAGTCGAGTACGTACAAAGTCACAGCAATACATTTTCACAAGGGAGACTTATAGTTCAGTTCTGTTCAGTTTCTGTTTATTTTGAACATGCATACGATACAGTGTAATGCATCACATATTTCCTGTTGTTTCATTACAACATGTCCGAAAAGGAGTAGGAAGAAGCAGAGTTTATTTAATCCTACCCCTTTTCATATCTTAGCAATTCTATCCCATTTCCTTGTCCTCTGTAACTGAACAGTGAATAAATGAATAATTAATATACCATAGTAAATAAACAAATATTAAATGCATAAATAATCATTATCTAAAAAAAAAAGTTCATGATGTTTATCATATTTGTTTTTCTATATACTTTGTAAACACTTGTAGTTTGAACAGTCTCTTAAACTGTATTATATTGATTCTTTGTTTGATTTCTTTAGCTAAACCATTTAAAAATATTTCAATTCCACATACTGATGTGCTAAAGGTTTTAAGTGTTGTACGCGTGTACAAATGTTTCAAATTATATTTTTTTCGAAGGATATATTTCTCTTCTTTGTTGAGAAGAACTGTTGTACTTTCTTGGGTAGCAGGTGATAGTTTGCTTTGTACATAATTTTAGCAGTTGGCAAATTCACCAAATCGTTGAATTTCAATATTTGTGATTCAATAAATAAAGGGTTTGTATGGTCTCTATATCCAACATTATGTATTATTCTAATTTATCTTTTTTGTAACACTATTAGTAAATGAAGTGTACTTTTGTAGTAGTTTCCCCATAATTCTACACAATAACTCAGATATGGTAACACTAGCAAGCAGTAGAGAATATGAAATTAATTTTGGTCCAGAGCATATTTTGCTTTTTTCATTATTGATTTATTTCTTGCTACTTTATGTTGTATATTTTTTACATGAGGTTTCAAGTTTATGTTATCTATTATTACACCCCAAAATTGTGCTTTCTTTTACCCTTTCAATGTCTACTCCGGCTATTTGTATTTATGTTTGCCTTTCCCTGCTACTGTTACCAAGTAACATTATTTTAGTTTGACTAAGATTCAAAGATTGTCTGTTTTTGTCAAACCATCTTTTTAATATGTTAATTTCTTCTGTTATTATTTGCATCAGCTTTTTTGTGTTTTCTCCTGAACAAAACGCAGTTGTATCAGTTGTACAGTGGATAAACTCCTTTTTTTTGTTTCTGTCAGACGTGTCCACGTCGCCCGCACATAGGGAGGTCATCGACCTGAAGGTGATGGTGACACTGGGGGCCTTCAACGTCCTGGTGTGTGACCAGAGCTGCAACATGGCCGACATCAAAATCCAAGGTACCAAGTCAAAGCAGTTTGGAGTCCATTTTTTACATCAGCGGTGTCCAAAGTGTGGCCCGCGGCACATTTTAAAAATAATGTTAAAAAATAAGTGGAACAAAAGAGCAAACAAGTGAAAAGTTTACGTGAAAAAGTTGCAATGTTCACTCTGATGACACAAAGCTACCAAAATATGTCTTATTTTTAACATTTTAATGACTGAGACCTTTCTGGTCCCTCGGAACAAACTTTAAGGGAGCACTGATAGTAAAAAAAATATATATATATATGTATACATATATATATATATATATATATATATATATATATATATATATATATATATATATATATATATATATATATATATATATATATATATGTATATATGTATATATATATACATATATATATATATATATATATATATATATGTATATATATATATATATATATATATATATATATATATGTGTATATATATATATATGTGTATATATATATATATATATATATATACATATATATATACACATATATATATATATATATATATATATATATATATATATATATGTGTATATATATATATACATATATATACACATATATATATATATATATATATGTGTTTCTCCTTTAAAGTGTAATGGCTCAAAAAATAATAATAAATCAAAGTCAATGTTAGGTATTATTTAACTATTCAAGGCTTATATTACTTCAGATCAAAAAAACACTTTGAAATATTTTTGGGAGGAAATTTTACATTTTGTGCATTATTATTCTTTGACAAAAAGGGCATAAAACAAACCAAAAAATATTTACAAAATAATAAAAACTTGTTGTCGACAAGTACATCTGAAGTTGATGTAGAGAGATACTTGAAATTGAAAGTTTCATCCATCCATTTTATACCGCTTGTCCCTTTTAGGGTCGAGGTGGGTGCTGGGGCCTATCTCAGCTGCATTCGGGCACCCCTGGACAAGTCTGAAATTGAAAGTTTAAAAGAAAAAAAGATTTAAACCTTTTTTTAAGACTTTTGGATTCCCAAGAATTTTAGTTGGATTTTTTTTTAAGCTTTCATTGCTCGAACAGAAATAATGAATTAAAATCAGTGTTGTCATGAATTGTTGACCTTTTTAGGACTCCAAATACCTTAGATATAATATTCCACTTACAATTTTTTTTGCGGGGAAATATTTTGTGCTTCTGCCATAAAAAACAGGGCTTTGACAAAAAGGGCATAAAATGTTAAAAAAAAACAACTTCATATTTACAGATGAGCTAGACATTTAAGCATTGAATTAAAAAAAATATGTCTTATTTTTAATATTTTAATGACTGAGACCTTTCTGGTCCCTCGGAACAAACTTTAAGGGAGCACTGATAGTAAAAAAAATATATATATATGTATACATATATATATATATATATATATATATATATATATATATATATATATATATATGTATATATATATACATATATATATACACACATATATATATATATATGTATATAGTATTGTATTGGTTTTGAAAATGTAAAATATTAACATAGCCCTGTATGCCTTGATTCTTCCGTGGAAAACGTTTGGACACCCCAGTTTTATGTGTTTGTTTTGACATGTTGACTTGACATGTTCTACAGGTATAAACGGATTGCTGCTGGTGCAAGGACCGCAGACTCACATATCAGCACGCCTGAAGGACTTCATAGTCCTCAACGTGGATCCTTCAAGCATCCACAAGAAGGTCATACATGCACCTTTATTTTACAGCAATAAATAAGACAGTTACAAATCATCAGTGTCTTCGCAAATGTTTTCTTTGCAAATGAAGGTCACTGACCGCCTGTGTTCTGCCATCCTCAGGCCATCTCCATCGTGGGCGATGAGGTGTTCAGTTTCTCCATGAGTCTGACTCCCAATGCCACAGAAGGCTCTGGATACGCAGACACGGCCAAAACCGATGGTCGTGTGAAGCTGAACGTGGGCTGCATCCAGGTGGTCTACCTGCACAAGCTGGTCATGTCGCTGCTGGTGAGTCTCAGCTGTGTCCTCTTTTCAATCAAAGTCGCTTTTTAACACATTTCAGCTCATCCCTTTGTTCGTTTTAAATTTTATTACATCCACAATGGATGTGGCTAAATTCGGTGTCAATGACCTTGCCCCTAGAACTTCACCAACAACTTCCAGACAGCCAAGGTAGCTCTAAGTGCCGCCACAGCTCAGGCAGCGGAGAGGGCGGCATCCAGCGTCCGGGATTTTGCTCAGAAAAGCTTCCGCCTGTCCTTGGACGTCAAACTGAAGGCGCCACTCATCATCATCCCCCAGTCATCCACCTCCCATGAGGCCCTTGTGATGGACCTGGGTCTGATCACAGTGGCAAACACCTTCTCCCTCCTGCCAGTTGACGGATGCCCCCTCCCCGCCGTCATCGACAACATGGACATTCAGCTGACACAGCTAAAACTATCCAGGTCAGTCCCGCAGTAGAAAATAAGACAAGCTGAAAAGATCCACCTTCGGAAACTGTGCTGGGTGAACGAAGCGCTCCTTTGCAGAGTGACTTGTGGGATAATGTGTGTTGTCCTTCAGGATCTGTTTGGACCAAACTTTGGGTCGACCCTCCAGCGATCTGCTGGAACCCGTCAACCTGCACTTAAGGGTCAACAGGAACTTAGCAGCATCCTGGTACAAGAAGATGGCTGCCGTAGAGGTGGACGGCGACCTTAAGCCAATGAAGGTAGGAAGAGGAGGAGGTTCGGTATTATTTCGGAAGAATGGGGGATCGGTTTGAAAGGGCAGGAGGATCAGTATATAATGAGTTTCAGGAGGAATGAGGATGTTTTTTAGGGAAGTGGATTTGTGCAAAAAGACAATGAAACAAAGTTTTGTGGTGATTTAATGCTGAGGCTAACTCGTCTCTCGTTGTCCCTGCATCCAGTCCATGTGTTATCCTCCGAAGGTATTGTGTGTCCTCAGGTCTCCTGGAGAGTATTATCGCTAGTATTGCTAGTCTGAGAGTTACCCTTCCTTTGAAGTTCCACTTGTACCTGTGAACCTTTAAAACAAGGCTGTCCAAACTACAAACTATGGCCCGTCGGCAAAGTGCGGCCCACCAGCCTCTTCAATTTGGCCTGCAAGACATCATGAGTCGAACAAAGCATCGCACTGCGGAGTGCTTTTAAATTAATCTTAATTACCTTGATTAATACATATTTACTGCCATCTTGGGGACAATGTGAGTAAATCAAATCTATGACACTTGAAAGCACTTTGGAATAGTAGCACAGCATTTACCTATATGAAAAAATCCAAACAACCTTCCTTTGTCATGGTGCAAAAAAATAATGCAACTAGCCTAGAGGTCCACACACATAACACAACCTGCTCACTGAACATCGTGGATATTATGAAAACACCATAAAATAATTGAAAATGACACCCATTTAAATCCATTAGAGTTCATGATGGGAAAATATAAAACACTCTCCACACTCATCCAAGTTTGGCACATTTCAGCTGCTCGATATTTCTGATTGATTACAAAACTTTAAGGTCGTGACAGAAGTAAAAAAGGTAGGAGTCAAACTTACATATACTCTTAATATTCATTTATATCAATTATGTATCCATTTTATTGATCATATATCCATAATATTAATATATACATTCAATTTATAAATCCATTTATATATATATATATATATATGTGTGTATATACATGTATATATATATATATATATATATATATATATATATATATATATGTATATATATATATATATATGTATGTATGTATGTATGTATGTATGTATGTATGTATGTATGTATGTATGTATGTATGTATGTATGTATGTATGTATGTATGTATGTATGTATATATATATATATATATATATATATATATATATATATATATATATATATATATATATATATATATATATATATATATATGTATATGTATATGTATATATATATATATATACGTATATATATATATATATATATATATATATGTATATGTATATATATATATATATACGTATATATATATATATGTATATATATATATATATATATATATATGTATATATATATATATATACGTATATATATATATATGTATATATATATATATATATGTATGTATGTATATGTGTGTGTTACTTTACATGCTTTCGGCCCCTGGCCAAATTCTTTTAGCCCAATGCAGCCCCCAAGTCAACAGGTTTGGACATCCATGCTTTAAAAGTTGTTTCTCTGTGTCAAAGGAAAACCTTTCTTTCAAAACTTTGGTCCACGCTTGTTTTATGATCTTGGACTGTACAGAAGGACTGGGTTTCAGTTTCAGACCAACCCCATCCTCCATGGAACTATCTTTGATGCTGAGAAACATCCAGAGACTCCCTGGCTATAGTTTAGAAAACCAGAACAGTCTGCTTAGGCTAAACTAGGACCTTGGATCCCTCTCATCTGATCTGATCACTCGTGCTTCGGTGTTCTGTATCGCTTGGCCCTGTAGGTGGAGATTAGCCAGGAAGATCTTAAGGTGCTGCTGAAGATACTCACAGAGAACCTTGCAGAGGCTGCTCAAATGGAACCAAGTGCCCCAAAACAAGAAACAAGTCTACAGCTGCAAGCACCTATTGGTCCTCAGACAGGTCTCAAAAGGGTTTATCATCTTCATGTTTTGTAGTTTGTTCCAACAAACATGAAGATATTTTTAATCACGATAACTTACAATTTTGCTGATGTGTTGGTGCTTCAGGTGGTGCTGAGAAGCTCGGTGTGAATGTGGACGACAAGGATGAAACTTTGGAGACTGTGAAGTTTAACTTCAGCATTGAATCTCTTGGTCTGGTTCTGTACAGAGATGAAGCCAAACAGGTTGGTGAAGAAACCTCAATTGATTGTATTCTTTTTAGACACAAGCTGAATTCCGAAGTTTGAAAATTTGAAACAAGGATCCACATTCTTCATCTTAGATTTAACACATATTTAGCATGAACCTGTGGAAACAGAACCTCTTTTTAAAGTGCTTTTACTGACATCAAATAGTATCTCTATCATATCAATCATGTGCTCCAAGATCAGGTGATTTGGTTCAGTATACCGGCAATCTGAGTCTCAGTGGTCTGTCCTGTAGTCTTCCGGTGTCCAGCACCAGGAGAACCTCCGCCTGGGAGAGTTTGCCCTCCACCTCTTGAAGGCTTCAGGGAAGATCCGTAACAACGGCAGCATGGAAGTCAGCACCATCCTGACTAACTGTATTCTGGATGACCAGAGGACGGGCATGGAGAGGGTGACCTCACGGTAAGTCCGCCTATGTCCAGTTTGAGCACAAGTCACATGGTGGTCATTTTGGGTTCGCCGAAACTAAACATTTACCTGCAGGATGGTCGGCCGGCAAGATTCGGATAGCTCCGAAGTGATGATCGATGTGACGTACCGGCAATGTGCTGGGGAACGCGAGGTGGTGGCCGTACTGCAGAAACTCTATGTGTGTGCCAGTGTGGAGTTCCTGATGGCCGTTGCAGATTTCTTCCTCCAGGCTCTTCCACAGGTGCCGACTAACGGTGTCAGCTTGGCGCCGAGTGATAGGTTGGCCCTCAAACAGGTGGCAGAAACTCAAACTGATGTGAAGAACGGTAAGAAACAGACAGGGAAGACCTCCGATGTTTCAAAATAAGGACATGCATTCTGTAGCTGTTAATTTATTCAGTTATCCATCTTATTTGGGTGAGCGAGACAGAAAAAATAGAGGCAAAGGACTGAACCCTGAGGCACACCACAACTAAATAAAATATAAACTCATTAAAAGGCTAATAAACGTATAGCTAAACCTAAAGTTTTTTACGTTTGCTGTCTTTGCCCTTATTCCCAAATAATAATCAATAATCCAAACTCTTCATTGATATCAAGAAAACCAAGTTCTTAAGATGCTAACATGCAAACAAGTTTTCTTTTTTCACTCGGCAGCGTCCATGACGAGGACACATGTCCGTGCGGTGGTTGTGGACCCGGAGGTGGTGTTTGTGGCCAACCTCATGAAGGCTGACGCCCCCTCCCTGGTGGTGTCTTTCCAGTGTGACTTCAACATGCAGGTGGAGGATGACGGTGCCCAGACCATGAGAGCTAACTTGAGAGCACTCAGGGTCCTGGCCTGTCCTTTCATCCGCAACAAGCAGGACAAAGCCGTAACCACGGTAACGTTTCCCAAAGTGATGATGTGTGGGAATGTTTGAGTAAGGACTGAACCACCTGTTATAATGGTTTAGTGACAGTCTGCGTAGGAAGAGTGTACTGTATATCAGGGGTGTCCAAACATTTTCCACTGAAAAATCAAAGCAAGAGGGGGCCATTTTGATATTTTTCATTTTAAAAACCAATACAACAAAATATTTTTTTAACCTTTAAGGCTGTCCTCAAATTTGGTCCCGGTAACCCTGGAGGGTCTCACAGTCTTAAAAATATAAAAAATAAGTCATCCGTCTATCCATTTTCTACCGCTTATTCCCTTTGGGGTAGCGGGGTGCGCTGGTGCCTATCTTAGCTATAATCGGGCGGAAGGTGTTTACATCCTGGACAAGTAGCCACCTCATCGCAGAAAATAAGTCATGTATTATATTATTTTTTTATTCAACACTTAAATCTCTAGATCAACTTCAGAAGTATATCTGTCAATATAACATTTTTGTTTTTATATTTTATACCCTTTTCTGTCAAAACCTTGTTTTTTATGGCAAATGCACAAAATATGCAATTTTTCCCCCCGTAAAATGTCAAAGCGTAACATTTGATGCAATTGGAACATTAAATAAGTCAGTAATTCATACCAAAATGTATTTTAATTTGTTTTTTATTTATTAAAAAAAGTCCCACTAAAATTCAAAAGGGACCCACTCATAAAAGTCTTAAAAATAAGTCATACATTCTATTGTTTTACTTTTAACGCATAAGTCTCTATATCAACTTCAGTTCTCTTTGTCGATTATAAGTTATTGTATTTCTTTTGTTAATTTGTAAAAAAAAAAAAAATGTTCTTTTATGGGTAATACACAAATTATGCATTTTTTTTCCCAAAAAAGTATCTCAATGTAGTGAATCTTAGATGTGAAGTAATTGCCGCCTGGGATAAGTCAATATTTCATAACACCGTTGATTGTGATTCAATATAATTTTTTGAGCAATGACAGTTTTAAGGAAAAAAACAGCTTGCTTGTCAGCTTTGTGTTATTATACTCAACATGGCAACTTATTCACGTTACATTTCAACTGTTTGCTTTTTTATTTTACTTTTTTTCTTTGTTCTTTTATAGTATTTTTACAATGTGCTGTGGGCTGTTAAAACATTATCGTGGGCCGCAAATGGCCCCCGGGCCACGCTTTTGACACCCCTGGTGTATATGAACGTGAAATGGGAGTAATCTCCTGACTGAGGTGACATGCTGACTTTGGTCAAATAGGTGTTGAGGCCCTGCTCCGTTGTCCTGGAAACAAAAAAAAATCCCAGCCAGCCACTAAGCGGCTCAGTGACGGTGGAAGAGATCATTGTCAAGGTAAAAAAAAAAAAAGTTATAATTTTCGCTAGATGTTTTATTGAGTAAAGTTATGGATCTCGATGTTCTCATCATCACGTCTTTTGGCAGATCTCACCTTTCATCCTCAACACAGTCAGAACCATAACAGCTGCCATGACCGCGAAGAAGAGCGGCGAGCAGAGCCATGACTTGCGGCCGGATGTCAGCACCGTGTGGTCTGTCAGTAACATCTACACGTGTAACTTCTGGTTTCTTGGAGTGGACCAGGCCATTGAGGTCACGGAGAGCTTCAGAGACCAGGATGGACTGAATGTGGGCGAGCGCTTTGCCGCTGAGGTCAAAGTAGGACTTTCCAGCTTCTGGAAAAAAAAAATTTCTCAAAGGCTGATCTTTTGGTGTTCTTGATGATGTGTTCTTCCCTCGCAGGTCATCCAGGTGACGCTGGAATCTGGTCTAGGTCATCGCACCGTCCCCCTGCTGCTGGCAGAGTCCTCCTTTAACGGCTCGGCCCAAAACTGGTCATCTTTGCTACAGCTGAAAGCCAATATGACGCTTGAGGTAGTGAATGCTCACCCTACCATACATACATACATACATCCGTCAAACGTCATGGCTGCACAATAATAAGAGCCATGGAACTCATTTTTGTGCAGGTGAACTACTTTAACGAGATCCATGCCGTGTGGGAGCCTCTGATTGAACGAGTCGACGGCGGCACACGCAGATGGAACTTGGACCTCGAGGTGCCACTGTTAGCTTTTAAATGCTGATGCTAACTGCTATCTGTTTTTGCCAACAGAGCTGCTGTGTTTAGAAATACATCAAATGTGCAGCTAACCATTGTCAAGCAGTGTCGAAAAGAGTCAAAGTGCATGTTTTGAAGCACATTTTCTGTTTCTCAGTTTCATTACAGTCTGCTGTTTTTGGTCCTGCAGATAAAAAGCAATGCAGTTCAGGACAAGAGTCCTGTCCATGGAGATGACTTTGTCATCCTTCCCGAACCTCTTACGGCTATTAACATCTGCTCCACCGACACCATGAACGTAACAATGACCCAGTGCACTGTCAACGTCTTCAACAACCTGGCTAAGGTAAGACAACTAATAATTACATCATCCCTGCAGTAAAACGTAAAACATGTACAAACCCCGTTTCCATATGAGTTGGGAAATTGTGTTAGATGTAAATATAAACAGAATACAATGATTTGCAAATCATTTTCAACCCATATTCAATTGAATGCACTACAAGGACAAGATATTTGATGTTCAAATTCATAAACTTTACATTTTTTTTGCAAATAATAATTAACTTAGAATTTCATGGCTGCAACACGTGCTAAAGTAGTTGGGAAAAGGCATGTTCACCACTGTGTTACATCACCTTTTCTTTTAACAACACTCAATAAACGTTTGGGAACTGAGGAAACTAAGGTCAATGTCAACAAATATGGGCAATTTATTTTTCTCGACATTAACTACAAGAACCCAAGAGATACATTTTATTTAAAAAAAATCTGATCAGTTTATGTCGACGTATTGTTGACTTCATCAACAGCAACACTGTCTATTTACACAGCATTTGAAAAGGCCATACATAGACTTCCTGTTAAGTGCAAAGTACTGCAATCGTTACAATAAAAGCATGGCAGTATTAGCCAGGATTTAACCACAGCAATAACAAAATTAATCTGTAAAAAAAAAATAGTTTTGACTTTCCAGGAAAAAAGATTTGCAGATGTGAGAAAGCTTTATTGTCATTGCAGTCAACAAGATTACTGCAGCAGCTGTGTTAGATAGTGTGAGATCATATGAAAACAGAATAATAAACATTAAAATTTACAAATGCAGGAAAAGCATGCCAACAAACAAATATATTGTTGTCATCCATTCCCCTCAAGTCTCTGGCCAAAGTCACAAATATACAGTCGGGAATGTTGTATTCATGCCTTATTCCTTTGAGAATCCTACGTGTAACTGAAGCATTAAGAAGTGGAACTATCCAGGTGTAGCTGCATTGTGCTCAAATAACCACCAGGTGGCACCTTTGAGCAGATGATACTGAATCATCTCTTTCTGTTTCAAACTTATCAGGTCTTATCAGGCCGGTAGTGCATTCTTCACTCTCGCTTTAAGTGAGGGATGAGGCAAAAACTAACCCAGACCCACTTTATGGTTAAGTGTTCGTAGTTGTTGTTGACAGCCACTTATTTCGACATAAATGCTTTTCACAATAATTATGCTTTCCATGCTGTGATCAGGCCTTCTCGGAGGGAACCGCCCCCACCTTTGACTCCTCCATGAAGGAGAAGGCTCCATTCACCGTTCGCAACGCTCTAGGCATCCCCGTCATCGTGCAGCACAGCGCCAACTTGAGGCCGGTGGGCGTCCCGCAGCAAGGGAAGCTTCTCGAGCTTTCGGTGGACCAGACCATGGACCTGGAACATTCCGTGTTTGAATCCTCCTCTCGGGGAAAACTGTCAGCTCTGCAGCGTCAGGAGAGCTCCTTGTTCTACTTCACCATCGGTCAGAACGTTTATTTCATTTATTCTGAAGGCGCTTCTGAGAATGAAGGGTAAAGATGTCCGACTGTCTCTGATCCCGCAGTGCCAACGGGATACAGCGAGATTGCCAAAATTCCCGTGGACAAACCGGGCCGCTGCCTCTACAACGTCCGTGGTCCGATGCTGCAGGAAGCCGTGTCCGTGCTGATACAGATCGATGCTGCCGAGGGCAACAAGGTCATCACCATCCGCTCTCCTCTGCAGGTTTGCCCCTTCTACAAGTCTGTGTTGTCATGGTTACTGCGTCCATTCAACATTTTTGCTTTCAGATCAAGAATCACTTTGCGATGCCTTTCAACATCCTTAAGTTCTGTCCGAAATCCCGTAGCCTGCAAAGTCTGGGACAGGCCCACCCCGAGAAAGAATTCCACATCCCGTTAGACACTTACAGGTAGTAACCCCATGCCGCCAGTATGTGGCGTCACATACCATAAGCCCCCTCTGATCGCTCCCCTTGCAGGTGCCAGCTGTACGTGCGTCCAGCGGGTTGTCTGGACAACCAGTACGGGCCGTCGTCCACATGTGTGGCGTGGAAGGAGCAGGTGCACCGTAGCTCGGAGGTGCGCGCGCTGCTGCAGTGCCCGGCGGCCGACAGCAGCCTGCTGCCACTCATGGTCAGCACCCTGGCCACGCCAGACGTCCTGCGCCACATCACCAGTTACGGCGAGGACGACTGGGACCCCGCCTACGTCATCCACCTCCACCCGGTGGCCACCTTGCGAAACCTGCTGCCGTACACAGTCCGCTACATGATGGAGGTACCAGGACGCTCACTGATCTTTGCAAAGCAGGACATCACACTATTGTCTTGCTTCATTTTTTTTGTTGAGTCGGCTTATCTGGCCAGGTTCATGTTTTAGTTACCGCGCCACCTAAGGTCAAAAATCGGCGGTTTGCAACACCAATGGCACAGGTGTCCAAAGTGTGGCCTGCAAATTTTGTTGGCTCGCAGCATATTGTAACATTGTGCTGAAAATGTAAGAAGAAAGAGAAAAAATTAAGATGTATTAAAAAAAAGTAAATCCTAATAATATACTTAGTCACCTATAAAAACAAAAATCCGACACAAAGGTTTGTATTTCAATAAATATATTATCTGATTTTAGCATTTATTTTAAATGAAAAGATATGAAAAGAGCCCACGCATACTTAACAGTATGCGGCACTTGGTGGAAAAGGTATGGACTCGCCTGATCTAAAATATTACAAGCTCTAAAAATAAAAATAAAATAAATATATTAACAATTTTTAGTTAGTTAGTTCAAAAATAAAAATAATAGTAGTTTATCCTTAAATATTTGAAAAATTACAACATCAATAATAAATACTGTAAAATGTGTAACTAAACATTAATATTTTTGCAATGGCACAATTTTTGAAATGGTAATGCAGTTTGAAAACTGCAGTAATATTATTCTATTCATACAGGGAGAAAAAGCAGCAAGAGTAAAAATGTAAGAAAAAAGGAGCAAAAAATTGTAATGTAATTAGAAAAAGCTGAATAGTTCTAATAATATTATTATGCTTAATCCCATATAACACAAAGCTGACACAAAGTTTTGTTTTTTAATACATATAATTTCTGTTTTTAGCATTTTTTTTAGGATAGAAAAACAATCTAAATGACCCCCACATACTTTGACACTTTGACTTTTCATTATACAGCCCTTGGTGGAAAAAGTTTAGACCCCCTGTTCTAAAATATTGCAAGCTCTAAAAATACATTAAATAGATAAACAAAGTTTGGTTAGTAAGGATGTAACAGTATAACATTTCACAATACGATATTATCACAGTATTAAGGCCACGAAATATTGTTATTGCGGTTTATGTCCAAAAAAAAAACTTAAAAATGCGATAGTGTGTAAAATGACGTTTCAGGAATGTTTAGGATAAACAAACACACTTACTGTAATGGAACACAAACATAATGTTAAAATGTTCCAATCATATTTATTACTGCAAACAAATATTTCTATGTTCAAATAATTGTGCAGGAACATCCACTGTTTCAAGCATATATTTAAAATAATAACTTTAAAGTAACAATGTAAATATCCAGTTTAAAAAGTGTAAAACAAAAATGTACTGTTAAGTGTCTCTCAATGTTTACATTATGGGAAGCCGTGTCCTCTGCATTGGTCATTTTTTATATTGTTTCTCAGAAAAGAAAACTACCAGTATAATTTTTAATAATGTAAATACCTCACAAACTGATTTTTGGCTTCTCTGGCTTTTATTATCTTTTCTGTTTGATGGTTCATGAGGTGGCAACTTTCTAGCCTTGCCTTCTGGAATAGGGTCCAGCCGCCGCGCGATATCGACAGACAAGCAGTTGAAAAATAGATGGATGGTTTGAGAATGTATCAAGTAGCTTTTTAGTTTCCTATTATTTCTCGCGTAAAGAGTATTTTTGTTTTGGGTGAATTCCCACCGTGCAATGCACCACGATCGGCTGACTCTGTGTCGCCTTGGAAACATTCCAAACGAAAGTGGCGCGCTTAGCTTTGCGGAATGCAGACTTTCTTACCTCCGCTACAGAGCTTATGTTTTGGCCTGTGCTTGTTTGTGTGTTTGTTAGCAACATTACTCAACCAGTTATGGACAGATGTAATGTCCAAAAAGATTTCATTTTATCCACGACAAGTACGAACACACTTCACTTCGTGCTTGTGACGTTCAATGCCCCCATCTTGGATTCTGGGAGATGTAGTTTATTCACAGACCGCGCAAACACTTAAATGCCAGTGTAAAACTGTCATACTTCACGGTATTATTGAGAATAATTTTTTTGGGAAAATCTCAATTCACGCTAATTTCTAAATTATAACAATTAAAAGAAACAAGCTTTTCCACATATAATGGCTGCCATTTTACTCAAGGTATCATGCTGCACTGTTGTTAGCATGACGGTCGACATTTTCTCAGGCCTTGTTGCCCAGGGCGAGTTGGTTTTGTTGTCCTGTCCAGCTGCCAGTCATTCATCAATCATTTCAGTGTTTCTCTTGCAATTCATTTGTGGAGAAATAATATGGCCAAAAAGAAGTGGACCACCACAATTATTTGGAGCTACCTGTTCGTTCTCGCTCACACATTAAAATGGGACTGTCTGTGAGTGTAGCTGGGAGTTACAAAAGATGACATCATAATGTTCCTGCGTCTGCCAGAAAATCAGAGGATATTGCGACTTTCGTTATAATTGATGATGTTTCCTCACCAGAATTCTGCCGATTCCTGTGAACTTCCAGAAGGCAGCACGTCGGACCTCCTGAACGCTCGCGTGGCGGGCGAGATCATGTCGCTGGTTCTGATGAAGTACCAGGGCCACGACTGGCACGGGCACATTCGCGTGGAACAAAGCATGCCAGAGTTTTTCCCCGTCTGCCTCACGAGCGACGCCAACAGCAGCATGACGGTGGACGTGAGTGTGCACGTGGCGCGCACGCCCAGCCGCCTGCTGCTGTCCCTCTTCAGTCCTTTCTGGATCATCAACAAGACGTCCCGGGTGCTGCAGTACCGGTCGGACGACATCTTGGTCAAACACCCGGCTGACTTCCGAGACATCATCCTGTTCTCTTTCAGGAGGAAAAACCTTCTCAGCAAGAACAAGGTGAGATGCTGCGCGACTGCTCGGGACCACCAGACGCCGAATCAGAACTCTCTATTTGATTCCCTCCGCACTCTAAATCAACTTAGTGATCTTTTCTGTTGACGTTTCAGCTGCAGTTGTGCGTCTCTACCAGCTCGTGGTCCGATGGGTTCTCTCTGGACACGGTGGGAAGTTATGGCTGCGTACGCTGTCCTGCCAACAACCTGGACTTCCTGGTAACACCCCGCCTCTTCCTCTCAGCTCATTGCTGTTACTTTATGTGGACGAAAATAATGGGACAGCTGTAGGAAGTAAAATGTGAAAAAAATGGGTTCGTTTTTGCGGCTATAACAGCTTGCACTCTTTCTAAAAGATGTTGGGGAGGTCAGAGATATGAAAACCAAGAACAGACAAGGGCCCTTTGACAATGCATACAGTTGTCCAAAATGTCTTGATAAAGTGAATAATTCTGGACAATAAGAACTCTCGTCCAAAAGTTTGATTTATGTATTAAGACCCGTGTCTAGGATGGGTACCGAATCGAGGGATTTTGTTTTTGCCACCAACCAAATCCGTCCGGTCCTACCGGGCACCGATTCACGTAGAAGCCATGCAAAGTTACAGTACCTGGGTCGCGTAAGACGTCACGGCAGTCACTCCAGCAGCACTGAGGGTGGTCTCAGTCAAACTAACTCTAGGTAATGTTGCAATTTTCGACAGCTACAAAGAAATTGACTCAAAGAAACGCTCCAACCTAAGTAACGTTAGACTCCACTTTTCCAAAAAAGCGCTAGCTTGATGCGAATATACATTGGCTTTGTTTTTGACATGCTACTTATTAGCATTAGCGATTATACATGGCGAGTTCAACACCTCCTAATCTGTTGATGAAAGCTATAACTTAGATGCACGTTACAATCAAACACCTGGTGTGGAATAAGTACAATACTTACAGTATTAACACTTGTGAGGGCGCAACAACAGCCAAAACAACACAACGTAAACTATACATTACTGCCCTCTAATGTCTTGGACTTGCAACTGTCTTAAATGTGAGACTCAGAAATGTGGTTATAAAACAATATATAATAACTGGACAGCAGTTACCATAATCAGCTCATTTTTAAATGTAAAAAAAAAACATATTTTTTTTTATCAAAAACAATTAGTTTTTTCCGGACTATAGAGCACACTGCTAAGCATAAGCATTACATTTTAGAAGAAATGTAGTTTTCCCCATTAGCCCCACTGGACTGTATGTATGTACGTATGTAAGCACGCTCGCACGCCACGGTACTATTGAGGAGAAAACATTGTGTATACATGCATGCATGTAAACGTAAATAAACATCTTTAATAAGTGTATATTTACATACTTTAATTGTTTCCAAACGGTGCCTGTAACAGTAAAACAGCTGATCAAACAAAAAAGAAGTCATTGTCATGGACCCACTAGCTGCAGAAGCTAGATCTCCAATTAGCTAAACAGACTCAATACCTTCACGTTGACGTTTTGGTAAGTTTAAGAAACTGAAACAATAGAAAAAGAACGCCATTCTAAGTTAATACCAACACTGACACTCGTGAACGTGTTAGCATATTAGCTAATGATAACAACTCTAGCTTCATTTCATTACAATTGCACGTACAAATATGCATGAAAACACTCCTACAGACATTACACATGGAACCATTTAGTAAGTAGGAATTTTTTTAGTTGTTAAACTTCCAAAGTTTGCTTGGAGTTATGAAAGAAGAATTCATAGGAGTAAAAACAGTATGGATGATTACAAGACGGAACAGCAATTGTACTTTCCGTTTAAAGCTCTAAACAGAATGGCACTGCAGCAACTGCCGTGAGCAAACTCGCTCAAAAGAGTGTTATAGCACATACATTTCATTGTTTTTGTTTTTGTGTTTTGTAAACTATTGGCCTTATGGCTGTCAGCAAAGAAAAATCCATAAAGTAGCCGCACCGTTTTATAAGCAGCAGTGTTCAAAGCGTTGGAAAAAAGTAGCGGCTTAAAGTCCGGAACTTATGGTGATATTTAGTAACACACAAAAAAGTACTGAAAATTGGTACCCTTAAGTACCGGTATCGATTCCCAGGTATCGGGAATTGGTACCGCATTGGTACAAATGTGAACGGTAACTGTGTCCCTCTACTTCTGTCCACATAGTTATTGTAAATATTTTGTTTATGTTTATTTTCCAAACGTTTCCTTGTATTTTTGGTGCCCTAACTTGCATGAAAACTGACCAAAGTTTGCGAGTCCATCAGGCTTGGTAAAATATGGAGTTCTTGAACTCACACTAAATTCAAAAGGAAAAAAAATTGCCCTTGGCACCAGTGTCAAAGATTGTCACTAAGTCTGGGAGAGACGTCTGTCATGACAGGACACATAACATTTTCAAGTGTTCATGTTGAAGTTGGGTCATTTTTGCTGAAAATTAGGGGTCGTACTTTACCAACTCATCTTAGGGACTTTGACCAAATGAGTTCAAATAAATCCCAGATACTCCACAAATGGGTGATGACAAATTTAATTGCCTACGCTTTAGTGTGTGGGCGAGGCATGGTGACAAACTATCATTCTGAGGATTTGCCCAAAAAAGCGCTTACTTGAACCCTGAGATACATGCTCGCAGCTTTAGTTGTTCGATCGGCTGTAGCTGACCACACCGAACATGTTAACACAGGTGGGCGTGAGCATCCAGATGAGCAGTTTTAACCTGACCAAGATCGTTACCATGAGTCCCTTCTACACCCTGGTCAACAAGTCCTCCTATGAGCTGGAGGTGGGAGAGATCACCAGCCCGACGACGGCAAGGTGGCACTACATCTCGTCCACTGAGGTGAAAGGATCTTGTCTGCGTGTCCCTGCGTCATCGGGCATGTCATGCGTGCTGAGAGTTTGTGGTCCTGCCGTTGCAGTGCCTCCCTCTCTGGCCCGATAGCAGCTCGGAGAAACTGTGTGTGCGCGTGGTTGGATCCGAGTCGGCCTCCAAGTTCTTCTTCTTTAATCGCCAGGACAACGGCACGCTGCTGTGCCTGGCCATGGTGGGTATCTCCTTTTGGACCATTCACATGGCAGCTTACTAATGAAGACATTTTTATTCATGCAGTGTGGCGGTATCATCGTGGACGTCAACATCTCCGACCACTCGACGGTCATCAGCTTCAGTGATTACTACGAAGGAGCGGCGCCCGCTTTGCTGGTCAACCACACGCCGTGGGTCAACCTCAGCTACAGACAAAGGTCAGAGGTCAATCAGCTTCCCACTCACACTGCTTTAGGCATGTGAAATGTCCACAAAATTGTGCAAATCTGCATTTTTAAACAATATTTTTTGCGTTGAAATATCACTCGTGCTTTTTTTTTTTTTTTTTTGGAAATTCATATTTCTTTTTTAAATGAAATATCAATAAAAATAGGATCCACACAACATGTGTTGAACGCTCACTATTTCTCCTGGCTAAAATGCAGCACTGAGTTGCAAGACGGGAAACAAGCTCACTAGTTTACTAACCATCAAGCTACCTTACTCGTTGTCTCCTCCATTTCGCTCTCCGAGCCACAACGTTGATGCCGGTTATCCACTTTTCTAATCATATTTGGATAATTACAATCCGAACATTGTTAGTTTCCAACCAGCTGTAGCTCCAGAGCAAAGGTGTCGAATTCATTTTAGCTCAGGGGCCGCATAGAGGAAAATCTGTGCAGAGCGGGTCAGACTATTAAAATCATGGCATTAAAACTAAAAAATAAAAACAACTTCAGATTGTTTTCTTTGTCTTACTTTTGCCAAAAAATAGAACAAACACATTCTGATAATTATACAATAAAAATACAGAAAAAAATACTGGCAACGGTAAAGTTTAAAACCATAAAGTAAAGAAGAAACAGAAAGTGAATGAATACCTTTCATTTTTCATTTATTTATTTATTTTATTTATTTCAGGCAATGACAAAAAAAAGTACAAAGTTGACAACACATAATAATATAAATTAATATAGTGTAAAAGGTAATGTATAGTATGTAATGAATGATTGTCTGGTTTTGCCTGAAAGTGAGTGGGAAGAAGGTAATTTATTTAATCCCATCCCCAGTTCTCCATTCAGTGATTATTCTCATGAGTTTCACTGTTACTTTGTTTAAGGATTATAATACAAATCTTGTATCATAGTGGCAATACCACATTAAACAATAATTATAACACTGTAACAATAATTTGTATGTATTATGTTTATAACTGAATACATTTACATACGCATAAGAATGTGTTTTCTTTTGTATTCTTTTTTTAATGAATTATGTAACATTTATGACATCCTTTTTCCAAAACACAATATAAATGTGAAATATAACGGGATAATGCATACATTTATCATTTGCTTATAATAATATAGAATGTGAGATATAACAGGATAATGCATCCATTTATCATTTGCTTTTAAAAACGGTTACAAAAAACTGGGACCCCAAAAATTTACTGTGGGACCCCATTTTTATGACTTGATTTTGAAAATTCCTAGCGCCAACACTGATGGAGTATTGGTGCGTGCAAAACAGCACCAGGCGGCTGTGGCCTGCGGGCCAGTTCTAATACTAATCAAATATCATCTCGGGGGCCATAGATCCATCCCGCGGGCCGTGATTTTGACACGTAGTTTCTAGAGTATTAGTAGCCAGCGGGAAGGTGTATTTTTGACGTGACTGATATTAAACAGAGGTCACAACACCAAAAATATGTTACCCAAGGGGGCGTGGCTACATGTTAGAGTTGCCAAATGGGAAACATTTTCTGAGGTCTTTCCATGCATGTTATAGAATTTTGCATTACATTTTCAATTATCATAATGTGAGAAAATTATCTACCTAGCTGCTGTGATCGTGACACTAATGAGAAAAAGGAAAAGTGTGTTTGAAGTTCATTTCCTGCTACAAATATTACTCTCATCTACAATTCATGTCTGCATTTTTTTTTATGCTGTGAAGTTCATATTTTGTCTCATTATTTAGCTGTAAACGTCCCTATTGTTCGGCAATGTTTGCTAGCGATATCAAGCTGTTGTTATTTATTTGTTTAGTTGTGCTGCTAATATAGTAGAGAATAAACTCGATTGCATCGCAAAAGTTTTCTTAAACAAATCATATGTTCAAACAAATATTTTACAAAGTGATTGCTGCAGACAGAAGCACGGTCCGATTGTATTCCATAATAAGATGATTGTGATTAATTTGAAGAGCCATTTCCCTCAACGCACTTTGTTTTTTCTCTGAATTTATTACCTTTATGAACCACTTCTTTCGGGACTCTTTCCTATTTTTCTAATTGACCGACAGGAAACACCCAAGCAATATGGCATTTTCTGCTCAATCTCTACACTCACTCTCACTTGTTTTAATCCTACGCTCAAGCTGCTTGACCATCATGTGAATTAAGCCGAGAAGAAGAAAAACAGATGTGATGTCATATGCAACCCTCTTTTTGCTTGGATTTTACTGATGCCACGTTCATCTAACGTCCCGCTCATTTAATATACGTGCTGGTCAAGTTAGCTCTTTTCTCAATGGATGCTAGGCGCCATTTAGCATTTCTAGATGAAAAATGCCCTATGCTTGTGTTGTTTTCGGCTCTACAAATCGTTCAAAGGATAAACGTTTCTTCAGACTTCGAGAGGTTATCAAAAAGGGCGGAAGATGCAAGATTTTACAAAACGACGTCCAGAAAAGTATCTCACACTCCATTCCAGGGGAGCAGAGTCGAAGAACGCACTTCGTTAAAGTTTTGTTTGATATACTTTTAACGTTTATTATTTCCCATTTAAAGTATTATCTTGATATTATTTGTATTTCTTAAACACGTTCGCTACGAGTGTTTCGAATAGCACCAACTCGGCGATCCAAAGTAAAATAAATCAAATGTGAGCAAAAACTGAAAGAGTTAAGATTTTACCAAAGGCAACAATAATAAAGGAAACTTTCAGCACATACACAATGTTGACATCTATTGTTATATTTTGATAAAAGCGGGAAAAACACGCTACTTGTAAACAACGCGTGCAACAGCAACAAACATGGCAGTTGTAAGTAGGCGCAAAGTTAAATCTTGAAATGCAACCTTACCTGAGGAGAAACGATGCAAGAGAGTCTTGATACCAATTTCTTTGACCTAGCCACACACAAAGAAGTTGTAGACCTCCATGCTTTTCAAAGTTTTCATCTGTTAGGTTGTGTAGAATTATGGCTGGAGCACAATCGTTCGATACGTCTGGTAAGGCGACAGACGTTCAATCCTTGATATCAATTGCCAAATCCTTTTTCGATGAATTATAGGGGTCTATTCCATTGCATGGTTTAATTTTTGCTCATATCTGCTTTTTGCAGGAGGAATAAAGCCTCTTTTGTACTCAGGGAGTTTACGCGCTGCTTGCTGTATAACAGCCATCTTAGCTTGGTTGGCAGCCACTGCTTTTCAATTTCGGGAAGAATTCACATGACTGAATAACGAGGAATTGCAGGAAATGTACCGTATTTTTCGGAGTATAAGTCGCACCTGCCGAAAATGCATAATAAAGAAGGAAAAAAACATATATAAGTCGCACTGGAGTATAATTCGCATTTTTGGGGGAAATTTATTTGATAAAACCCAACACCAAGAATAGACATTTGAAAGGCAATCTAAAATAAATAAAGAATAGTGAACAACAGGCTGAATAAGTGTACGTTATATGACGCATAAATAACCAACTGAGAAGGTGCCTGGTATGTTAAGGTAACATATTATGGTAAGAGTCATTCAAATAACTATAACATATAGAACATGCTATACGTTTACCAAACAATCTGTCACTCTTAATCGCTAAATCCCATGAAATCTTAAACATCTAGTCTCTTACGTAAATTAGCTAAATAATAATATTTGATCTGCGATGAGGTGGCGACTTGTCCAGTGTGTAATTGCCTTCCGCCCGATTGTAGCTGAGATAGGCACCAGCGCCCCCTGCGACCCCAAAGGGAATGAGCGGTAGCAAATGGATGGATGGATGTGATATTATTTGATATTTTACTGTAATGTGTTAATAATTTCACACATAAGTCGCTCCTGAGTATAAGTCGCACCCCTAGCCAAACTATGAAAAAAACAGCGAATTATAGTCTGAAAAATACAGTAGTCTTGATTTTTTAAATTTTATTTTCAAGGTTTGCATGGCAGTATGTTGTGCTGATAGAAATGTCCCCTTTTATATAAATTTTCCTCTTTTTTTAAATGTTCTACTTTTCTTCATTTTCCAAATTTTTCGAAAGAGTGCTCACATCTCTGCTGCTTTGTGTCTGCCAATGCTAACTGTATGTCTTGGACTCCACTGAGACATCTGCGGCTTTACAGTAGAAAAGACACTCAGATATGCTCTTCTTTCTCAGTGGTTGTGACGAGGTTCATCAGCTGAAACCCGGCGAGGCTCGACGTTTTGCCTGGGACGACCCTGCTGGGCTTCGAACCCTCAGCTGGAGCTGCATGGAACACTCTGGACAGACAGACCTTCTCAAGGTCTGACGCACTGGAGTGCACTTGACTCCAGGGACCCTCCAAGTTTGACATCTTCTGAACTTTGTCACAGGACGAGGTCGGTCAGTTCTCCTACGACAGCCTGTCCCAGGTCCACTGGGTGTCCTTCTTAGACGGACGCCAGCGGGTGCTGCTCTTCACCGAAGATGTTGCCGTGGTGACCAAAGCTCGACAGGCCGAAGAACTGGAGCAGTTTGAACAGGAAATCAAGGTGTCACTTCAAAACCTTGGCCTCTCTCTGGTCAACAATGCCAGCAGACAGGAAGTCGCCTACATCGGCATTCCCAGGTACCGTAATTGTGTGTTTTTTACAGGAAGGAATTCTGAAATGGTTAAATTTTCGCCACAGATGAAGTCCTGTGTTTAGACGGATATTTTTAAGCATCACATGTTTTGCTGATATTAGCACCATGGAAATATTACGATTATTTATTTAATATGGTTATTGTTTAAGTTTATTTCGAACATGTATACAATTGCGATACATCACATATTAGATTTTTACATTTTTCTTGAAACATGTCCGAAAAACAGTAGGAAGAAGCAAAGCTTATTTAATCCTCCTACCCCTTTTTCCAATTAGTAATTACTAACACATATTAACTTCCTCTTATCATTTTGTAAAACATTTTACGTCAATGAATTCTAAAGACAACAGCTTTTTTAATAAGTATTTATGTCAGTTATGATTCACATAATGAGAGGAATAATATCTAGTTTTCAATAAAGTTCTAGACATTTATCATCATTGTTCTTCCTTGTACAGTACTTTGCAAACCCTTTTAGTTTAAACAGCTTTCTAAACTGGATCATATTTCGAACAGACTGCAATTTAGCCTCCAACAAGAAACAGGAGTTAGAAATTTCTGTAACCAGAATGCCATTTATCCCATTTGTTTACAACTGAATGGAACGCTAAAGTGAGTGATTCTGACAGCATTGGACTGGTAGCGATCGTTCTGCCACACAATTTCCTTAATGCTAACAAGGGGAAATTATTGTCTTGTCTTGTTTGCATCAAAGCAATTGTTTTTTTCTCAACAATGGGGCGAAACTATCCTTGCCCAGGCACACCCTAATGGTTTTTGGAGTATAGTACAGTATTTGGGGTTTTGGCACCAGCCGCTAGACTACATCTACAGGACGGCATGGCAAAGTTGGGAGAGTGGCTGTGCCAGCAACCTGAGGGTTCCTGCATCAATCCCCACCTTCTACCAACTTCATTACGTCCGTTGTGTCCTTGAGAGAGACACTTCACCCTTGCTCCTGATGGGTCCTGGTTAGCGCCTTGCACGGCAGCTCCCGCCATGTGTGTGTGAATGGGTGAATGTGGAAATAGTGTCAAAGCGCTTTGAGTTCCTTAAAAAGGTAAAAAAGCGCTACACAAGTATAATCTAAATTTCAGACTAGATGTGAACAATCTAAGTCTAAGACTAGACGTGACCAATTTAAGTCTAAGACTAGACGTGACCAATCTAAGTCTAAGACTAGACGTGACCAATTTAAGTCTAAGACTAGACGTGACCAATTTAAGTCTAAGACTAGACGTGACCAATTTAAGTCTAAGACTAGACGTGACCAATTTAAGTCTAAGACTAGACGTGACCAATCTAAGTCTAAGACTAGACGTGACCAATGTAAATCTAAGACTAGATGTGACCAATCAAAGACTCAGACTAGATGTGACCAATCAAAGTCTAAGACTAGATGTGACCAACCAAAATCAAAGACTAAATCTGATCAATCTAAGTCTATGAGCACGAACTGATGAAACCTACTCGGATGAGCGGCGAAATGTCTTCTTAGACAAACCAAACAGTCCAATTGGAATCGATTGAATGCCCTGAGATAATACAACTATATGATAAAATATCCAAGTGCTGCATTTTTTATTGTTGCATATTTTTTGGCAGGATGCTAGTAACTCTAACCACACTTTGCCCTCGGACAATAATAATATTAATAATACAATATGACATTTAATTGACAAACCATATCAGTGGGTTTTTTAATCAATGTTTTAGAATCAAGTGATTGATTAGGTTTTAAAAAAACAATAAGTAAATAAGTGTAAGACACAGATGTAAATTGGGGCGGTATAGCTCGGTTGGTAGAGCGGCCGTCCCAGCAACTTGAGGGTTTCAGGTTCGATCCCCGCTTCCGCCATCCTAGTTACTGCCGTTGTGTCCTTGGGCAAGACACTTTACCCACATGCTCCCAGTGCCACCCACACTGGTTTAAATCTAACTTAGATACTGAGTTTCACTATATAAAGCGCTTTGAGTCACTAGAGAAAAGTGCTATATAAATATACTTCACTTCACGCTTCCATTGCTCGTAGGTTCAATGTGTATTTCTGACATATGACTTTAGTGTGTGTTGCCTTCATTGGGACCCAACCTTTACGGGGGAAGAGTCCACCCAGATTATTTTTTTTCTAAAGCTGTCTATAGTAATGAGAAGTGACTAAAATTAAATATTAACAATTTATTCCATACAAAAAGATTAAGTACGGACAATAGCAATGCCAGCATTGGAGAGAGGACAGAGCCGTCCAAAATTTGGCATATTTTCTAAAATGGTTGCCCTCCTTGTGAGCTTTTGTCCATCTTGCAACCTCGCCTTGGCAGAGATTAGAGCGAAAGTTAACCTGGCGTGTGTGTTGAGCACAGACACATTTTTGTCCACTCCCACTCGGCACACCTGGTATTTTGTGACACCTTTCGAACTAAAAAAAATAATATATGTGTGTTATACAGTTCAGGTGTGGTGTGGGAGATGAAGAGGAAGAATCGTTGGAAGGCATTCAGTCAGAAGATCATCAATTTATTGGAGAAAACCTACCAAAATCAACTCAGTGGGAAGACCCAGGGCGGCTGGGTCAAAGTAGACCACAACCTGGAGGTCAGAGGTCAACACTTTCACAGGCTGTGAAAGTGATTGTCCAAACGTTTAAATGTCCCTGTTTGCTAGGTGAACCTCAGTGGCGTCATCATGATGATGCGACAGCCCTTTTCCTGCCCAGTGAGGAGGAACTTCCTGTCTGGGATCCAGGTTGAGTTCAAACGGTCTCAGCATCAGCGCAGCCTGAGAGCCCAACTACACTGGCTACAGGTAAACACACACACACAGGTGAGCACATACACAATTTTATGTGTGTTATCGCGCGTGTCCAGGTGGACAACCAGCTGCCGGGCGCCATTTTCCCCATTGTCTTCCACCCGGTTCCTCCCCCGAAGTCCATTGCCTTGGATTCAGGTGGTTGACTCGTCCCAAACACTTCTTGTTGTGATGTCACTGTCCTCTGGTCTAACCCCAAGCTCCTCCTCCACAGAGCCGAAGCCCTTCATCGACGTGTCCGTCATCACGCGCTTCAACCAGCACAGCAACGTCATGCAGTTCAAGTGAGTGTGTAACCGCGGGCGATCGTCATAGCGACAAAGTGACGAGCGCCACACACGTGTCACGGCCTAGGTACTTCATGGCCCTGGTCCAGGAGATGGCGGTGAAGATCGATCAGGGCTTCCTGTCGGCGGTCTTGGCTCTGTTCACGCCCGCCGCTGACCCTCAGGCGGAAGGACAAGAGGTAGCGATGGGGGTGTCGCCAGATGTCATGTGATGCGCACGGGCCTCATGTGACTTCTGTGTTTCAGACTCAGCTGATCAAAAAAGACGTGGAGCTGCTGCAGGCTGAACTGATGGAAAGTTCTCTGAGTGACACGTCAGGACTGAACTTCTTTGAGCACTTCCACATCTCTCCCATCAAGGTCCAAACACACACTAACATGTTTTATGTTTGTTTACCAGAAATCGACTCATACTGTTTTTTTCATGGACGATACAGATACCGATTATTAGTAGTCAAGAAGGCGATAACTGATATTTAGAGCCGAAATTCATTTGCCGTAAAAGTTAACTAATAGTGTACGTCAGCAATCAGCTGGACAAGGCTTTTAGTTGCTTTATTTTTTTAAGAAAACTTGGACAGTAGAAAATGGATGGATGGACTACCGTATTTTTCAGACTATAAGTCACAGTTTTTTTCATAGTTTGGCCGGGGGTGCGACTTATACTCAGGAGCGACTTATGTATGAAATTATTAACACATTATCGTGAAATATCAAGTAATATTATTTAACTCATTCACGTAAGAGACTAAACGCATAAGATTTCATGGGATTTAGCAATTAGGAGTGACAGATTGTTTGGTAAACGTATAGCATGTTCTATATGTTAGTTATTTGAATGACTCTTACCATAATATGTTAGGTTAACATACCAGGCACCTTCTCAGTTGGTTATTTATGCCTCATATAACATACACTTATTCAGCCTGTTGCTGAAGGAAAAAAACATCTATACGTCGCACTAGAGTATAAGTCGCATTTTTGGGGGGAATTTATTTGAAAAAATCCAACACCAATAATTGACATTTGAAAGGCAATTTAAAATAAATAAAGAATAGTGAACAACAGGCTGAATAAGTGTAGGTTATATGACGCATAAATAACCAACGGAGAACGTGCCTGGTATGTTAACATAACATATTATGGTAAGAGTCATTCAAATAACTATAACATATAGAACATGCTATATGTTTACCAAACAATCTGTCACTCCTAATCCATAAATCCCATGAAATCTTCTTCCTCGATGTCTCTTCTAAAAATCTCTGCCAACTCCAAAGGTATGCGCCGCTTCCTCTTGTCCTTTTCTGCTGCATATTTCACTACGTCCATCTTGTAATCTGCAGTACATGATTTTCTTTTCGGTCCAATTTTTGTTCAGCCCTTCTCAGTTTTTATGAGTTATCGCCAACGCTGAAATTATCCATTTTAATAGTTACGGCAGTAGCATATAGCAGTTAGCATTCAATGACCCACAATGTACTTCTGCCATGACTCTCCCCCGCCGAATTCTTACTGGTTGACGTGTATGTGACGATTGCTGACATTTTCTTCGTCTCTTCCGCGAATGAGATAAATAATACTATTTGATATTTTACAGTAATGTGTTAATAATTTCACACATAAGTCGCTCTGGAGTATATGTCGCACCCCCGGCCAAACTATGAAAAAAAACTGCAACTTATGGTCCGAAAAATACGGTAATAAAAAAAAAAAAAAAGAAGATTTTAGATTATTTATAATCGATTAAGTATCGTTTCAAATAAGAATTGTGATTAATTCGAAAATCAATATTTTCGGACAACCCTACTGTCTACTTCACTAATTATTATTTTTAAAATACCGGTATCATATGTTTATTTTGTATCTGCAATGTAGTTCTGTTGTAGTTGTAAAAAAAAAAAAAAAAGATATAAATCAAAATGCCAAATATCAGCACTCATAAACGTTCAATGCAAGTTGTTTACACATTTTGTTTACTTATGTGAGATTGAGAAAAAAGTCTGCTTTTTATTTCAAGCGAGTTTAATTGTGTGTCTCCGCCCTTCAGCTCCACCTCAGTTTGTCCCTGGGCTCAAGCGGAGATGACTCGGCTCAAGACGTGGCCGTTGTTCAATCCCTCAACCTGCTCTTGAAAAGCATCGGCGCCACCCTGACGGACGTGGACGACCTCATCTTCAAGTAAAGCGCCTTTTTTCACACGTCACTGTGCTCACGTGTGATTGGCCGCTGTGTTCTGCCCCCTGACAGGCTGGCCTTCTTCGAGGTCAAGTACCAGTTTTACCGCAGAGAGAAGCTGATGTGGGCGGCGGTGCGGCACTACAGCGAGCAGGTCTTGGTCCTGCTTCTCTCTACTTCCTGTCTTGTGCTGTGGGTTCTTGTCGTCTGATTGGCGTGTCATGTCTGGGGTACAGTTCCTCAAGCAGATGTATGTTCTGGTGCTGGGTCTTGATGTCCTGGGAAACCCGTTTGGACTGATCCGGGGTCTGTCTGAGGGTGTGGAAGCCTTCTTTTACGAGCCTTTTCAGGTAAGACACACACACACACACACACGCGCGCGTTTGTATCATAGTGAGTGAGCACGTCCTATCTCCGTTGGGTCAGGGGGCGGTCCAAGGCCCTGAGGAGTTCGCGGAAGGTTTCGTGATCGGCGTCCGCAGCCTGCTGGGTCACACTGTTGGTGAGACAAAGAAGAACGGATTCGTCTTTGTATTTTGAGATGATCTGAGGCTCGTGTATACCTCTGGCCTTCCCGCAGGCGGTGCCGCAGGAGTGGTGTCCAGGATCACGGGCTCGGTTGGAAAAGGTCTGGCCGCCATGACCATGGACAAAGAATACCAGCAGAAGCGTCGCGAAGAGATGAATCGCCCCCCGAAAGACTTTGGCGAGAGTCTGGCTAAAGGAGGGAAAGGTCTGCTGAAGGTGGGAATGAAGCAGTGCAGCGCCCCCGTGTGGTGATTGCACTACTTGCAGTACACTTACAGCACAGGTGTGTGTGTGCGCAGGGCGTCATGAGTGGAGTGACAGGCATCGTCACCAAACCCGTGGAGGGTACGTGGTAACCCGCACTTTTGGTTGTTGGCGCTGATGTGGCTCCAGCTGACCCATTGCTGGGTTCTGTGTGCAGGAGCCAAGAAGGAGGGCACCGCTGGGTTCTTTAAAGGCATCGGGAAGGGTTTGGTGGGCGTGGTTGCCCGACCCACTGGCAGCATCGTGGACATGGCCAGCAGCACCTTCCAGGGCATACAAAGGTATGGTCAACATCGCATCACGTCAGCATTTTTCCTCGTCTGCTGACTAATGTTCATATGTTCTCTTTTTTTGGGGGGCTCGTGTGTAATCGAGCTCCAGTGTCACTTTATTTTGCTGTGAGTATTTAACATGTTAAGCTCCTGCTAGCTTAACATGCTAACTTTGTGTATGTGGTCATCTGCAAGTCACTTTTAACTTACATTCAACTGTCACTTTTTTTTCTTAAAACCATCTATATGTTCACTAAATACCAGTGACCCTCTGTCTGCTGTTGAATGTAGAGTTACTTGAAAGGGATTTGTATTTTTTTTAATTCACTTTCTTTGTTTGTATTTGTCTATTATTGATGGAAAAGCGCAACTTTGTTGTTTTAAATGTGCTCTATAAATGAAGTTAGTCTTGAGTACACATGATGATGTTCCAAGTACAGTGGAACCCTTCCCTTGATTGCTTCGACATAGAGCCAGAGGTTTTCTTCTTCTCAGCTCTTTCATTACCTTTTCTGCACTTAACAAAGTGCCTCCAATTTAGTTTTGCATAAATTGATGAGAACAATGTAAACAATCTGCCAATAAGTTCAAAGATCCTTTTATTAGCATGCATTTTCCTCACGTCTCTGGCCAAAGTCACAAATAATGTTCAAGCAATGGCTGTAATGTTTATCGACCTAAACGGGTTCCACTGTATTACACTTTTACTTATTCAGTATTGTTCATTCTGGACGTTAGCTGCAGCAGACTGATGGTAAGTTCTCCCTGAAAAAACAAAATGTTCAAGTGTGACAGATTTATGCACATCACATGACATCATACCGGCCATAACCCTGCATAACCAGCCCTAACCCTGCTGCATACTGAGTTGGTTGACCAAACCTACAGAAAGTAGTGCATGTTGAGGCAGAAAGAAGACTATAAACATGGCACAGCACTGCAATTATGTCGTAGGACTACAAATATGGCGGATTACATACAAGACTACAGTACAAAAAATGTCACAGCACTGAAAGCATACCATTGATGTTTAGAAGCATGGGATGACTACAAACATGGTCTATGTTCACAATGATTACAAACACAACGCAGGACTACAAATATGGCGGGGGATTACAAGCACTATGTATGACTACAAAAGGGCAGCTGATTGCAAGCATAACGCAGGACTACAAACACGGCGAAAAATTACAAACACGACAAAGGACTATAATAGGGTAGTTGATTACAAACATAACGCAGGACTAAAAACATGGCAGATGATTGCAAACACACAACGCAGGACTACAAACATGGCAGATGATTACAAAGAGGGTTCAGGACTACAAACATGGGGAATGATTACAAACGGCTGATTTTGAACATAACGCATAACTACAAATATGGCAGATGATTACAAACATGAGAAAGGACTAAAAACATGCCAGATTATTACAAACATGACACAGGACTACAAACATGGCAGATGACTGCAAACATGACAAATGACTAAATACATGGTTGATGATTACAAACATGACACAGGACTACAAACATGGCAGATGATCGCAAACCTGACAAAGGACTACAAACATGGCAGATGATCGCAAACAATAACACAGGACTACAAACAAGACAGATGATTGGAAACATGACACATGACTACAAACATGACAGATGATTACAAACATGACAAAGGACTACAAACATGGCACATTATTGCAAACATGACATAGGACTACAAACATGGCAGATGATTGCAATCATTACAAACACAACGCAGGGCTACATATATGGCAGATGAATACAAACGTGACGTGGGACCACATACATGGCAGGTAATTGCAAACATGACAAAGGACTACAAACATGGCAGATGATCAGTAAACATGACACAGGACCACAAACATGACAAAGGACTACAAACATAGCAGATGATTGCAAACATGACACAGGACTACAAACATGGCAGATGATTGCAAACATGACACAGGATTACAAACATAGCAGATGATTGCAAACATGACACAGGACTACAAACATGGCAGATGATTGCAATGATTACAAACACACCGCCGGGCTACAAATATGGCAGATGATTACAATGATTACAAGCATAACGCAGGACTACAAACATGGCAGATGATTGCAAACACGACACATGACTACAAACATGGCAGATGATTGCAAACACGACACATGACTACAAACATGGCAGATGATTGCAAACATGACACATGACTACAAACATGGCAGATGATTGCAAACATGACACAGGACTACAAACATGGAAGATGATTGCAAACATAACAAAGGACTACAAACATGGCACATGATTACAAACATGACACAGGACTTCAACTATGGTGGAGGTTGACAAGCATAACACATGACAAAAACAACACTAGATTAGAGAAATGACGACTATTAAAAAAAAACGCTATTAGCCTTTGTGGCAGCGTTGTTCAGTAGCCTGCTGAGCGTGGATACTGTGCATGTGCGCGTGCATGTGTACTCCCCATGGTGATTGGCTGACCGATCACGTAGTATGCCCGCCATCGCTCGCGTTCAGCGGTTGGAGTCTTTTTGACAAATCGATTTCAACACACATTCTTTCATCTTTGGTTCGCCGCGCCAACCTCGCTCTTCCTGATTGGGCACGTGACTCACACACCTGTTTTATTTTTTTGACGTGACTGTTCCACGCTGTCGTGCAGAGGTCACATCAGGTGAGACGCTGCAGCACCGTGTGTACCCACAATGCACTGCCTCTTCTCAGCATGCCCACGCGTCAGCCGCCTCGTCATTAGTCACCTGTATTACAGCTGTGTGTTTGTGTTTGTGTGTGTGTGTGGCAGGGTGGCGGAGTCCACAGAGGAAGTGACCAAACTTCGTCCAGTGCGACTCATCAGAGAGGACGGAATCATCCGACCTTATGACCTCACAGAGTCACAAGGCTTTGACCTTTTTCAGGTGGGAACACTTTGACTCTTGTCTTCATGCATCTCATCAGGAGATTCTATAGAAA